>NC_061512.1:199208854-199476693 GCF_022539505.1 Lolium rigidum
AATCCTTGACGAAAATTGGCCTTAACATGACGAAAGTGATTTGTCAAAAAAATTGTTTTCCTTTGTAGTGATAGAAGGAAGTAGGTAAACTGACTCAACATAAAGTAAAAGAATGGCCCTTCGCAAAGGGAAGCATGGATTACTATTTTGGTGCTAGAGCTTTTCATTTTGAAAACATAGAAACAATTTTGTCAACGGTAGTAATAAATCATATGTGTTATGTATAAGACATCCTATAAGTTGCAAGCCTCATGCATAGAATACCAATAGTGCTCGCACCTTGTCCTAATTAGCTTGGATTAACACGGATTATCATTGCATAACATATGTTTCAACCAAGTGTCACAAAGGGGTACCTCTATGCCGCCTGTACAGAGGTCTAAGGAGAAAGTTCGCATTGGATTTCTCGCTTTTGATTATTCTCAACTTAGACATCCATACCAGGACAACATAGAAAACAGATAATGGACTCCTCTTTTAATGCTTAAACATTCAAGAACAGATAATATTCTCATAAGAGATTGAGCATTAGTGTCCAAACTGAAACTTCCACCATGATTCATGGCTTTAGTTAGCGGCCCAATGTTCTTCTCTAACAATATGCATACTCAAACCATTGATCATGAAAATCGCCCTTACTTCAGACAAGACGAACATGCATAGCAACTCACATGATATTCAACAAAGGTGTGAAAGTTGATGGCGTCCCCAGAAACATGGTTACCGCTCAACAAGCAACTTATAAGAAATAAGATACATAGCAACATATTCAATACCACAATAGTTTTTAAGGCTATTTCCCCATGAGCTATGTATTGCGAAGACAAAGAATAGAATTTTAAAGGTAGCACTCAAGTAATGTACTTTGGAATGGCAGAGAAATACCATGTAGTAGGTAGGTATGGTGGACACAAATGGCATAGTTTTTGGCTCAAGGATTTGGATGCACGAGAAGTAATCCCTCTCAATACAAGGCTTAGGCTAGCAAGGTTGTTTGAAGCAAACTCAAGTATAAACCGGTACAACAAAACTTACATAAGAACATATTGCAAGCATTATAAGACTCTACACTGTCTTCCTTGTTGTTCAAACACCTTAACCATAAAATATCTAGACTTAGAGAGACCAATCATGCAAACCAAATTTTAACAAGCTCTATGTAGTTCTTCATTAATAGGTGCAAAGTACATGATGCAAGGGCTTAAACATGATCTATATGAGCACAACAATTGCCAAGTATCAAATTATTTAAGACATTATACCAATTACCACATGAAGCATTTTCCGTTTCCAACCATATAACAATGAACGAAGCAGTTTTAACCTTCACCATGAACATTAAAAGTAACACTAAGAACACATGTGTTCATATGCAACAGCGGAGCGTGTCTCTCCCCCATACAAAGAATGCTAGGATCCGATTTTATTCAAACAAAAACAAAAATAAAAGCAAACAGACGCTCCAAGTAAAGCACATAAGATGTGACTGAATAAAAATATAGTTTCACTAGAGGTGACCTGATAAGTTGTCGATGAAGAAGGGGATGCCTTGGGCATCCCCAAGCTTAGATGCTTGAGTCTTCTTGAAATATGCGAGGATGAACCACGGGGCATCCCCAAGCTTAGACTTTTCACTCTTCTTGATCATATTGTATCATCCTCCTCTCTTGGCCCTTGAAAACTTCCTTCACACCAAACTCAAGACAAACTCATTAGAGGGTTAGTGCATAATTGAAAATTCATATATTCAGAGGTGACATAATCATTCTTAACACTTCTGGACATTGCACAAAGCTACTGAAAGTTAATGGAACAAAGAAATCCATCAAACATAGCAAAACAGGCAATGCGAAATAAAAGGCAGAATCTGTCAAATGGGGCACTTAACTTGCTCAGATGAAAAAGCTCAAATTGAATTAAAGTTGCGTACATATCTGAGGATCACGCACGTAAATTGGCAGAATTTTCTGAGTTACCTACAGACGGGGCTGCTAAATTTCGTGACAGTAAGAAATCTGTTTCTGCGCAGTAATCCAAATCTAGTGTCAACATTACTATCAAAGACTTTACTTGGCACAACAATGCAATAAAATAAAGATAAGGAGAGGTTGCTACAGTAGTAACAACTTCCAAGACTCAAATATAAAACAAAAGTGCATAAGTAAAATAATGGGTTGTCTCCCATAAGTGCTTTTCTTTAACGCCTTTCAGCTAGGTGCAGAAAGTGTGAATCAAGTATTATCGAGAGATGAAGCATCAACATCATTACCAGGGGAGTTGGGAGTTTTCTCAACTATGCATTGTATCTTGTCTATGTAAGTTTCAGAGGCCCCTTTTTCATTACTCTTAGGCTTGCTATTCTCATCAAACAAATTTTCAGGAACAATCCAATCATAATTCTTTTCTAGTGCCTCGAACATTCCGAAGAGCTTGCAAGGTATTGATGTCTTAATCTCCCCTTCACAATTAACTTTATTAGTGTACTTTAATCTATCTTTTTCCATTTTTTGAAGGGTATTAGCAAAATTGGTATAAAGGCCAAGCATCTTATATTTAATAAAGACTTTTCTAGCTTCTCTTGCTACATCATCAAATTCTCTAAGAAGGACCTCCAAAACAAAATCTCTCTTTTCTCCCCTTTCCATATCAGAGAGTGTAAGAAACATATGTTGAATTATAGGATTAAGATGAACGAATCTAGCTTCCAACATGTGTACTAAAGAAGCGGCAGCAATTTCATAAGTAGGAGCAAGTTCTACCAAGTGTCTATCTTCAAAATCTTCAGCTGTACTAACATGAGTGAAAAAATCTACTATATTATCTCTTCCAATGATAGACCCTCGTCCTAACGGTATATCTTTCAGAGTGAACTTAGGAGGAAACATGACGAAATAAAAAAAAGGTAAATGCAAGTAACTAATTTTTTTGAGTTTTTTTATATGGAGAACGCAAACAAGACAGTAAATAAAGTAAAACTAGTAACTAATTTTTTTGTGTTTTTGATATAGAGAACAAACAAAGCAGTAAATAAAATAAAGTAAAGCAAGACAAAAACAAAGTAACGAGATTGGATGTGGGAGACTCCCCTTGCAGCGTGTCTTGATCTCCCCGGCAACAGCGCCAGAAAAATCCTTGCTGTTGGCGTGGTAGTTAACACACGTCCGTTGGGAACCCCAAGAGGAAGGTGTGATGCGTACAGCAGCGAGTTTTCCCTCAGTATGAAACCAAGGTTATCGAACCAGTAGGAGTCAAGGAACACGTGAAGGTTGTTGGTGACGGAGTGTAGTGCGGCGCAACACCGTGGATTCCGGCGCCAACGTGGAACCCGCACAACACAATCAAAGTACTTTGCCCCAACGTAACGAGTGAGGTTGTCAATCTCACCGGCTTGCTCGTAAACAAAGGATTAAACGTATGGTGTGGAAAATGATGTTTGTTTGCGAAGAACAGTAAAGAACAGAGTTTGCAGTAGATTGTATTTCATATGTAAAAGAATGGACCGGGGTCCACAGTTCACTAGTGGTGTCTCTCCCATAAGATAAATAGCATGTTGGGTGAACAAATTACAGTTGGGCAATTGACAAATAGAGAGGGCATAACAATGCACATACATATCACGATGACTACTATGAGATTTAATCGGGGCATTACGACAAAGTACATAGACCGCTATCCAAGCATGCATCTATGCCTAAAAAGTCCACCTTCGGGTTAGCATCCGCACCCCTTCCAGTATTAAGTTGCAAACAACGAGACAATTGCATTAAGTATGGTGCGTAATGTAATCAACACAAATATCCTTAGACAAAGCATTGATGTTTTATCCCTAGTGGCAACAACACATCCACAACCTTAGAACTTTCTCGTCACTATCCCAGCATTCAATGGAGGCATGAACCCACTATCGAGCATAAATACTCCCTCTTGTAGTTACAAGTATCAACTTGGCCGGAGCCTCTACTAGCAACGGAGAGCATGCAAGAACATAAACAACATATATGATAGATTGATAATCAACTTGACATAGTATTCCATATTCATCGGATCCCAACAAACACAACATGTAGCATTACAAATAGATGATCTTGATCATGATAGGAAGCTCACAAGATCTAACATGATAGCACAATGAGGAGAAGACAACCATCTAGCTACTGCTATGGACCCATAGTCCAGGGGTGAACTACTCACACATCAATCCGGAGACGATCATGGTGATGAAGAGTCCTCCGGGAGATGATTCCCCTCTCCGGCAGGGTGCCGGAGGCGATCTCCTAAATCCCCCGAGATGGGATTGGCGGCGGCGGCGTCTCTAGAAGTATTTCCGTATCGTGGCTCTCGGTACAGGGGTTTTCGCGACGAAGGCTATAAGTAGGCGGAAGGGTAGGGTTGGAGGCGGCACGGGGGGGGGCATACCATAGGCCGGCGCGGGCCCCATGCTGGCCGTGCCACCCTATGGGTACGGGCCCTCGTGGCCCCACTTCGTATCCCCTCCGGTCTTCTAGAAGCTTCGTGGAAAAATAAGACCCTGGGCGTTGATTTCGTCCATTTCCGAGAATATTTCCTTTGTAGGATTTCTGAAACCAAAAAACAGCAGAAAACAGCAACTGGCTCTTCGGCATCTCGTCAATAGGTTAGTGCCGGAAAATGCATAATAATGACATAAAGTGTGTATAAAACATGTGAGTATCATCATAAAAGTAGCATGGAACATAAGAAATTATAGATACGTTTGAGATGTATCATCGTCTCCTGGAGACCGATGATGTCGCAGCGGTTTTGTCGCATGTAGTTTTTAAGCTGGGTGCGGCGCCCTTGCTCGCTGAAGCCCCTAATGTTGTAAATTAGTGCTCTCATGGGCTACCCAGATGCTTTCATCCCGCGTCCCTTGCGGACCGTCAGCAGAGGCCGCGAGGAGCGCATGCTACGAGTGATGCGAGCAGGAATGGAGCTGGCCTTCCCAGTGCCAGCATCCGCCTGAAGGTCCAGGGCATCTATGATCGCTGCACCCCCATCCCCGGGGGTGTTGGAGGTAACCTCAGCCGCCTCCCTGGCAGCGAGCTCCGTGGCCTGGCGCTCCTTTTAGGCCGCAGCCTCCGCGAGGGCGGCCTGAACCTGTTCCTTCGCACGTAAGAGAGAGATGGCCTCCTCGCGAGATCCCGCACTAGGTACAAAGACAATGCAGCTATCGGCTATGATGGAGGAGATATGCGAGTCATAGAGGGAGGGGAGAGCGGTGAAGGGGCTATTACCTGGTCCAGACGAAGGAAGCTTGAGGTTCTTGGCCTTGGTCAGCAGCTTGGCCTTCTCCAAGGTCGGCAAGTTTGCCGCCGGTCCCTGGTTCCTCGCGCTCTTCCGCACCGCTCCCACCGCCGCCGGCTTCCTGGACGTCCTTCGTGACTCCTGTACCACCACCACCTTGGTACGCTTGCCCTGGGAGAGGGGGATGGCGGCGGTCACCTCGCCACGGAGATCGAGCTCCGTGGGCTTCGACCCTGCCCCCGTCGCCACGATGTCGGAAATCAGGCCGATTGGGCTGTCCAGAAGCCAGGCGTCCACGGGGTCTGACACATGAGAGACCGTCTCGCCCGAGACGAGGGACTCCTCGAAGCCCGAGAGAGGGCCATCCTTGGTCAGGGGCAGGTCCTTGTCTCCAGGCCCCGATAGGACAAGCTTGGAGAGGGCCTCGAACCTGCCTGTGGGGGTGAGGACGGGAAGGAGGTCCAGATTGGACCCGTACTAGTCTGCAATCTTGCCCAGCTACGGGGCGCTACGGGAGCCAGGCGCAGCCGCCCGTTTGGTCATCCCGACCCACCCGTCGACCCTCCATCCTGGCGGGCTGGGTGTCCTTAGTCTTCCCATTCTTGTCATGTCTACGATGGCGGTTCCAGCGCTCGCCATCGCTCTTGTCCTCAGAGTCAAGGTCGTAAGCATCATCGTCATCATCATGAGGGGCTGGCGGCTTGGGATGGCTGCTCGCACCCCCGCCCCCGGGCGCGTTGAGCTCCGCAAACACTCCCAGTGTGTACGGCTCACCGTTGACACAAAGTTGCACCGTTCCCTTGATCTGCTCTGGGTGGCGGCATTGGAAACGGACGCGGATAGGTTTGGTCTTCCACTTCTTGAGGGATAGCTCATCAACATCAATAGGTCTTCCAAGCATGGTGAGCGCAGCCAGCAGCCGTTCCTTTTCCATGAGGTCGCCGGGGAGACTGGTGATCTGGACCCATACCGAGGGGAAGGCCTTCCCATGCTTGGGAGTGACAAAGGCTTCACGGCTGTACACATCCCGTTTGCAGAGAGGGAGGAAGATCTGGCCCCTGCGCGTGTTCATCCTGAGGGTCTCCTGCAAGGGGAAGCGCACGGTGAACTCGGTCTCAGAAACCCGCGTGACTAGCTAGTCCCAGCTGTCATCCATCAGGTACTTGAGTTCGTCGGACAACAACTCCGGGGAGAGGGGGCCGAGGCAAAGTGGATGACGGCCTCGTAGAGCTCCCCATGGTTGGGTTCCTTGATGGGCTCGACGTCGATGTTGAAGAACCCGCCGCCCGTGATGGCATGGCCCATGGACTGAAGGAGCAGCAGCCTTCCCCGAGTTGGGCATCCCGTCGTGATGTGCCCCATCTTGCTGCAGATGATGCAAACAGGATCGTTGAAACAGTCGGACTGAAAGTGTCCCTCTTGGCCGCAGTGGAAGCATTCACCGCCCACGGCCGCAGTCGGCGTCCCACCGGACTGCTTGCCCTTTCCCTTAGGATGATTCTGGGTGGACGCTCCCTGCGCCTGCCCCCTGTTGCGAGTATTGTTGCTGTGGTTTCCACCCCTGTGACCCCCACCACTGCCGCGCATCGGTGCCGGCGCACCCCTGGACTTGGCAACCTCCGCTTTGCGCTTGCGCGCCTGTTCTTGTTCCCACCACGGGGGAGGAGGACCCCATGGCCCCTCCTCAGCAGCAGCCCAGGACCTGTCGTCGTCACCAGGTGGAGGGTAGGGACTCATACCTCCTTCCTGTCGGCCATAGCCGTTGCGCCCCTGGTCACCGTGCCCGCGCCCGTCGAAGGAGCTGTTGGGGAAGTTGTTGCCGGTGAAGCCCTGGTCGTCGTAGCGGCCGGCCTCCTGCCAGCCACCGTCTTCACGACTGTCATGGCCACCTTGTTCCTACCGGCGGCCGCCGTTGTTGTTGAAGCCGGGGTTGTCGTTTTTGTTGTAGCCCTGCTCGTCATAGCGTCGCTTGCGCGCATCACCGCCGCCACCACCTCCGCCGCTACCGCCGCCGCCCGCCATCAGCACTTCAGCGAAGGAGCGGGAGAGGTCGGAGGATCTGGGATTCTGTGGAGTGTGCGGGAGAGGGAGCGACCGCGCCGCACTTCACTTGTGCTAGCCGGAAACCCTAAGGAGTGGTCGGTGCACCCTAAAGGGATCCAAAGCCATCACGGTATTGGGCTCGTGTGGGCCTTGGAAACCAGGCCCAAGGCAGGGTGAGCCGGACCCAACCACCCATCAGCCCAAGGAGTGAGCGCAAGGCCCGGGTGGGCCAGGGGGCCCGCGAACGGATCCGCAGCGCCCAGCGTCACCCCGACGGGCGGATCTGGTGGTAGCGACGCCGCCCTAGGCAAGAGGAGATGGTCGGCCACGCTGGGAGCTCCATGGCCAACTCCGGGGCCTCCCTTGGTCGCGGCTCAGCCCGTTGGAAGCTCCGTCTCTCGCAGGCCTCCCAACCAGGCCGGGGCGGCGTCTCTAGCGCAGGTGACCTAGGAGCTGCAGGTCCCGCCGCCGCTGCGGGCCGGCACGCCTGAGCCACGGCCGCGGCCGCACCACCCGCCAGGGAGTACCTTCCATCTGCACGACGCATCCCATGCGCGCGAGTTGGTCCATCGCCGAGCCGGCAGGAGCGGGGAGGGGAACCTCGCCAGAAGGGGGAGCCTTTGCCCCCCGGAGCGAAAGCCGTTCGCCGGCCATCGCGCAAGGAGCCCCCAAGCTCCTCCGCCCGGGCAATGAAACCGTCGAGCGTGGCCAGCGGCGCTGGCCGAGGCGGCGAGCCCTCCGTAGAGAGGACCTCCCAGGTCCGGTCGCGGACCAAGGGCTGCATGGCCTCATCGTCGCCCCCAACGCCGGTGGGATCCGCCGCCCAGAACCTACCCCAACCGCGCAGGTCCAGCCTCCCCGGCGCCGATGTAGCCTCCCCACCCACTGGGGTCGCCGGCGGCGAAGGGGGGCGGGTGGGGTTTCAAAATCGCCTGCTTCGTCGCAGGAGCATAACCCGTCGCTGTCCATCGATGTCAAGTTGTCATGCTCTGCTTTGTCAAGGTTGTAGATGCATAGAGTCACGGGCTAGGTGCTATGGCTGGAGCTCTGCTCGCCAAAAGGATTCATGCCATCTGTACTTAGACCAAAGCTTATGTTCCTTGCGTCAGCTGCAAAATGTTTGAACTCTCTGTCGATCTTTCTCCATTGCGTTCCATCAGCGGGGTGTCTCAACTCCCCGTCCGACTTACGGTCCTCTTTGTGCCATCGTAATAACTTGGCATGCTCTTTGTTCCTGAACAGACGTTTCAACCGTGGTATTATAGGAGCATACCACATCACCTTGGCGGGAACCCTCTTCCTGGGTTTCTCGCCCTCAACATCGTCGCCAGGGTCATCGCCTCCGATCTTATAACGCAATGCGAGTGCATATCGGGCATTCATTCAAATTCTCGTATTCACCGCGGTAGAGGATGCGATCATTAATGCATGCATGTATCTTCGAACCTCTAAACCTAGAGGGCAGACAACCTTCTTTGCTTCGTACGTACTGGCGGGCAACTCGTTATTCTTTGGAAACATATTCTTCAACATTTTCAGCAGATTTTCAAATCCTGAGTCAGCTACACCTTCCCGTGCCTTCCATTCCAGCAAATCCAGTGTGCAGCCCAGCTTTTTCAGACCATTATCTCATCCTGGGTACAACGACTTTTTGTGATCCTCTAACATGCGATCCAAATTCTTCCTCTCCTTTTCAGTTTCGCAGCGTGTCCGTGCATCAACAATGGTCCGACCAAGATCATCAGCGGGCTCATCACGTGCCTCTTCTTCACCTTCCCCTTCACTGCCCCCTTCACCTTCCCCGCCTTCAGCATCCTCCATGAAAGTATCACCGAAATGATCAGGATAGTTGTCATCGATGATATCATCCCCTTCTTCATCTTCTTCCATTCTAACCCCTCTTTCTTCATGCTTGGTCCAACAATTATAGCGTGGCATGAAACCGTGCCGAAGCAGGTGCAGGTGAATTTCTCTTGAGGAAGAGTAACCCTTCTGATTCTTACAGGCAACACATGGACAGATAACAACCCCCCTCCTTGTTCGCATTAGCCACTACGAGGAAATCTTTCAAACCCATAATGAACTCGCCGGAGAGTCGGTTACTGTACATCCATTGCCGATTCATCTGCATTATTATTATATAAAGTATATAATTAACCATCATGCATTTGTTAAACTAACTAGCTAGAAATAATATAAATTAAACAATGAACTACACACATGTATATTTTATCAATGACACATAAAAAGGTTCAAGTTGCTAACCGCGATCGAGGAGGAAAAATAAATGAGAAAGCTCAAGTGTGGCTCGGATACTTCATATCATGTTTTTTTCATTCTCTCGGACATTTCATCGAACACCTTGTGTGCATAAGAGGAACCAAAGCAAACCCATCACCCCCTTGTGAAGATTGTGAAGAGAAGTGGCACCAAATGGCTAAGTGAGTGTGCTGAACGACATATATAGGGGTGGGCCTTTAGTCGCGGTTGGCCTGGCCCCTCTCGTCCCCCAGCTGTCGACCGAGCCTGCTGGGCCCAGACCTTTGGTCGCGAGTCGCCTCCCGAACCGCGACTAAAGACCCTTTTAGTCGTGGTTCGAATATTTTGGAAACTAATGGGGATGGATGGAAGCCTCTTTTTCTACTAGTGCTATTGAACGGCCAACCCTGGAAATTTAGCAATCCATCATCCGGAGTTCCTTTCCCATTGGGAGGGAGGAGGAGATCGAGGACCAACGATCTGGTCTCGGCAACTTCATTTGACCGCACACTTCCATGTCGACGCAGACAGACATACGCCTTAGGATGCAATGCGTGGATTAGTATATTTTTCTGTCATTTTATTATCTCGCGGTAACGTCTGGATAACTGTTAGTCTTTCTGTCGGCATATCATTCTTGTACTTCTGGTTGATTTATCTGGCCACGCCATCGATCTCAGCCAAGCAAAAAGTACGACAAGTACTCGTACTCACGTAGAATTCCATCCATGGTTGGCAAACACGGCATCATTATCAGCCAGAAGAAACAGCCGGTTGAGTGTGAGTTTGGATGGAGGGAGGACGATGTGTAGCTGGTCGCTGGTCGCTGGTCAACGGCGCCCACACCATAACGGATAGGCTGCCTACGAACAAACGTGCGTGCAAAGGCAGCCAGGAAGCCTCAAGTGGAGATTTATCAAGGCATCCACTGCTTCATCAAACGCAGCAGCATCTTCAGGCATCGATCCATGACGGCAGCGACGCTCTCCGTCCTCCTGCTTCTCGTCGCCGGCGTTTACACCGTCACGGCGCAGGGCAGGGGTGGCGCGCCCGGAGCTCTGCGGCCGCAGGTGGTGGACGTGGGGGTGATCTTGGACAGGAAGACATGGGTGGGGAATATCAGCTGGACGTGCATCGAGCTGGCTATGGAGGACTTTTATGCTAGCCCTCGGCACGCTGGCTACAGCACCAGGCTGAAGCTCCACCTCAGGGACACCGGCCTCGACGCCGTCAGTGCCGCAGCCGCAGGTATCTACGCTTACTATTTTATTTTATTTGTAAATTTTCGTTTTCATTGCCTCAAAGCAAAATCACTACATGTAAAGGTGAATTGAGCTCATGTCCCAAACGCTTGGATGGTCCGAACAAGAGGTACTCAGAACAACTGATAAAAGCCTATATATGCTTAGAAAGTCCAGTTCTGTCGTCTGTCCTAGAAATCCTTTTTTTCCAACTGGTATCATTTCCCTTTCTATTAATTTTTTTGATAAAATAAATATATTAATATCAGAAGATACCAATTACACCTAGTCTCTGTAACAATACACCGCCCTAATGGAAATACGGATGCACACAGCCAAAAAAGAGAAAAAAAACTAAGAAAAAAGAGTCCCGCCACATCATTCTAGCCCTAGCAACAACAATATAACCACCACCATGACAACACTTGAACTTTAGAGTCTTCAAAAGCAACGCCTCCAAGAAGTGAACGGTGCACCAGCACCGTCGTTGCCCGATCTTAGGTTTTCACCCTGAAGATTGTCCGCGCTTTCAAAACAATGCATTCAACAAGATCATTACTAGGCACAATCAATTAAGGTCAGACCTTGGATAAAATCCTGAAAGGTAGGATTCTGAATTTCACCTGTGATGTTGTCCCAACTTACATACTGCTGCTGCAAGCCCAGAACACCAAGCATGTTCCTCACCAGCGCATAGACTTAGACCTCCATCGCTAGTACTCCAAATCTAGCCATCATGATATTCTCTACCTCTGACATCACCCAGGACCAAAATGGCGCTGTATGGCAAGAAAGAACAGAGGTCCGCGCCGCTCCCTCCGAAACCAAACGGTCGGAATAAACGCATGGGTGCACACGACCGAATACCACCCTGTCCAGCAAACTCCAGGCAATATGAGACTATTACATTAGCGGTGGTGCCTTCCGGAACTCAACACCCTGGCCAGATCGAGAAGGACATGCCTCAGGCAGGTCTTCATCTTTGCACAACAGCAACGCTAGGATCGCCACCTTTATTCAGGTCGTGCCCAACGCCGCCGACCATCCCAGGCTAGCCGAAGCAACACGGAGACACCAGGAAGACCTGGGCAATGCCCTGCAGCCAGCCGGCCCTCCACCAACGACAAATGGGATCACGGAGAGGGCAAAGAGAAGAACCTAGGGTTTTCACCCAATCAGCCCATCCCCCTGCACCTCTGCCGCCGCTAGAATCCGCCGCCGGAGGCAACCGCCACCGCCAAGCCACCAGCCCGCTCGAACCCATGTACCTGGACGATCCCATCTGAGACAGGGCGGCGAGGTTCAGAGCTAAGCCGCCGCCAGTGCCCGCCGCGGCCGTCACGAGATCCACCGCCAGACCAGACCTCCCGAAAGTGCCATGCCGCCATGGAGGAAGAAGGCCCCTCCCCCTCCCTCTGTGACGCGGGAGACGAATATCCGCCGTCGCCGGTGTCGCCCAGGCTTAGCCCGACGACCCCTGCCGGCAGTGGCGACGGAGGGAGGGGGTGGGGGAGGACCGAGGTGGCCGGCGGCTGGAGGTGCCCCGGCCCTCGGAGGGGGGGGGGGAGAGGGGTGGGTTAGGGTTACCTTAAAATGGGGAGAATTTTACTTCTATTAATTGCTTAACGGAAATATTGTCTTATTGAAATAGCCACCAAAAGGGAAATAGAAAAAATGGGAAGAAAAGGGAAAGTTTTTGGCAGGAAAACCTACTGTATGGTCTCTGCATCGAAAACCATACTACGGAGCAAAAAAATCTACCGCTAGCTGCTAATAGTTCAACAAAACCAAAAGAAAACACAACACAACACAACTGTCACCACATCTACAGATCACCCTTTTGTGATCAACAACTGGCCTGGCACCGAAACAACCGAAACAGTCGCTGAAGAACTTGAAGCAACACTTCCCATGAAACTTGTCACGTCCGACGCCCTTGGCCATCAGCTGATCTACTCCGTTCCTGATCTTGTTCAGTGTCATACATACCTGCCCAATAACGAAGAAACGAGCACATGGAGAAAATAGTCACAACGGGAGCCCAGACAAACAGCGGTTATGCCTTGCCACAAACTGTTGGGGTATACAGAAGTTTTCATCACAAGTAATAAAAGAGATGGCATTTCCACCACAAAAGGACATGCAGGAGAACCAGACCATTTCCTTTTTGTTTTCAGATTAACCATAGTAAGAATAGCATTCTGGAAAAGTTGCCAAAGAAAAAATTTATCTTAAGAGGGAGTTTTGCCTTCCAAATCCACTTGTTGTTAGAGCCAGTAATATCATTTTCCATCAAAAGATAGAGGGATTTAGTAGAAAACCTTTTATTAGCATTCAGCTTCCACACACCACCGTCAGAAACAAGTGACCTGTCAATATTTAGAGAAAAATTGCTAATATAGTCCCATTGTTCTTGCAACACTAGATACAACCTACTTCGGAAAGGGGTAATCATGTTACAGCTCAGCACTTTCTCAAAAGTCCAGTCCTGGGCATGGCACAATCAAACAATAAGGGGTAAGATTCACACAAGGGAGCATTATATACCTAGGAGACCAGGACACACGCATGACATTTTATTATTTGTAAAGGTGACTGGAGCTCATATCTCAAACGATTGTCTAAACAAGGGGAACTCAAAATTCAGAAAATCCTAAGCTTCGAATCCACTGTCATGTATCAAAGATGGAGACATGAACATTGTTGGATAAAATACAACTCAATATCTAGGTGTTATGGAATTTACTCCAATATAAACTGGCATATACATGGTGTGATTTTTGGAAGAAACAAAATGAGAGAAAACTGGATGGCTATGTCCGAAATGTTATTCATAGGCTGTGCATCGGTGCATGGGTTTAGCAATTAGAGACTTCCGCATAATCTGGACCACAAAGTTACAAGCCCATCAGTGTGACACGGCGACTGCAAAAGGTGTCCAGCGGCGGCGGCGCTCGCCTTGCGGCTGCATATTTCTTTTAGGTGTCCAGTGTGGTCCGAGCTCCGCTGGTTGTGTCTTCCTTGATTCCTGCCTCTGCTCCTCCTGACACCACCATCCACGGCGCAGAGACAAGGTATTCCTGCTTCTCGTAGCACCAATCAATTTTAGAAATCCCTCGAATCGGAACTAGAATACCCTATCAATGTTCCATCTTTTAAGTTCGACCTTGAGTATGGCGAGTGTGGCGGTTTCCTACTTTCCTTATGTTCTGAACACAGTAGAACTAGAGCTGCTGAACGAAGTAACGAACATAGTATTCTATAACTTCTGTTTATTAGTTGGGGTCGCCCTTTTGGTTACTACTAGTAAAGGTGCACGTGCCACGCACGTCTAATATACCTTTAGCTAAATATATTAAAGACGTGAAACTTTAAATTGTTTCAACGTCCATGTCAGTTGACATGTACATGTAGATGTAGATTTCATCCCATCCCATGATTTATTCTCTAGCTAGTTCTCAAATTGTGAAAGTCTGTGGAGAACTGGAGTTACTAAGGCCGTAATGATCCTTGCTGAGCGAATGTCCCTTCGATCATACTTATAGTAAGATTTATTTTCTTTTTATATTAATGATGCTACTAATGAATCATGGAATAATTTTTCAATAGCCCCGAACATATCTTTCCTTTATTAAATCAAGGAATCCGGGAACACACATGTGCCAGCGAAAAAAAAGGTACTCCCAACGGGGGGAGTACATACATAACCATAACACATACACGTGTGTAATACTATATGAATTACAGTTTTCACCCCAACTACACCGTGAGGCCATTCTCAAGGAGCTCGAATCAAACAGGGCACTCTTACCTGGCAACCACGATGACAATCTTCAACACTGCGCTGCCCGTTCACCCTCCATGTCACTCCCGTTGACGATTGATGCATACAAGTAACTAAACCAAATTAAAATCATATAATGCTTCTCAGTCAACTCCAAGGATTGAATTCACATCATGTTTTCCACACAAAAATTATGAAACTACAAGGATTGAATTTATAAAAATATTACCTATCGATATAAATGGCACATATCATAGTAAGATGAATTTTCCTAAGAAGAAAATGGTTAGATAATAAAAGATGCCAAGCAGAGTAAAGTACATATATTTCATTGCTAGTAAGATAGCTTCATCTCCACAACTAAAAGCATGGTGGATGTGCAAAGATGTAGTCACATGGGATTGATTTGATACTGAAATCAGAAGCACTGATTTCATTTTGTCGGATGCATGTGGTACATAGAAAATGGAGGGCATACGAATTACAGTTAGCACATTAGTATAATGAAATTTCCTTTAAAATATTTATGGAAATAAATTGGAAATGTGAAATCAAATTGGAAGGTGGCCACCATTAGAAATCAATAGGTGAATAAGATATGCACATATGACATATCTCCACCTACCAAATTTATAGATAAGTTACTAATGCTAAGATGTGGTCTTTGGCCTGGCAAAGTGGCAATCCTCTCCACATGACATCTGTATAAATTATGTAAAGTGGTAGTAATTAGTAAATCCATCTAACTTAAGTTACTTCATCCGATTCATATTAATGGACTCAACTTTGTCTAGATATAGATGTATCTACTCAACAAACGGGTCTAGATACATTCGTATCTAGTCAAAGTTATGTCAATTAATTTAGATCGGAGGTAGTATAAGAACCTAAAGCAATCACTACATATATTAGGCTAATTGATAACACAAAATATGTTGTCATAAAAAATAACTTGAATAAGCTTGCAGGTAGAGAGGTGGTGTAGCTATGCAACCTAGAAAACCTTATTTGCAATTTTTTGGAATCGAGTTTCAATCAAATCCCTGATATTTTGGTTGATACACAATTTTTTACTGTAATATGTAGTAGCAATAAAAATTAACACATTACTCATTAAAGCAGCATGAACTGACGCACCACCACCACCAACAACAACAACAACAACCAAGCCTTTCAGTCCCAAACAAGTTGGGGTAGGCTAGAGTTGAAACCCATAAGATCTCGAAACCAAGTCATGGCTCCGGAACGTGGATAGCTAACTTCCACGCACCCCTATCCATGGCTAAATCTTTGTCGATATTCCAAACCTTCAGGTCTCTCTTAACGGACTCCTCCCATGTCAAGTTTGGTCTACCACGACCCCTCTTAACATTTTCATCATGCTTTATCCGTCCGCTATGCACTGGCGCTTCCGGAGGCCTCCGTTGGATATGTCCAAACCATCTGAGACGATGTTGGACCAGCTTCTCTTCAATCGGTGCTACCCCAACTCTCTCCCATATATCGTCGTTCCGTACCCGATCCTTTCTTGTGTGGCCACATATCCATCTCAACATGCGCATCTCCGCTACACTTAACTGTTGGATATGTCGTCTCTTCGTTGGCCAACACTCGGCGCCATACAACATCGCCGGTCGGATAGCTGTCCTATAAAACCTGCCTTTTAGCTTTTGTGGCACTCTCTTGTCACAGAGTACGCCCGAAGCTTGGCGCCACTTCATTCAACTAGCCTTGATTCGGTGGCCCACATCTTCATCGATATCGCCATCCTTCTGCAACATGGACCCCAAATATCGAAAAGTGTCTCTCTCCGGTACCACCTGCCCATCAAGGCTAACCTCTCCCTCCTCGTGCCTAGTAGAACTGAAACTGCACCTCATGTATTCAGTTTTAGTTCTACTAAGCCTAAAACCTTTCGACTCGAGGGTTCGCCTCCACAACTCTAACTTTCTATTAACCCCCGTTCGGCTATCATCGTCTATGAACTGACGCACCGAACATGGAAAATTATCGTCAGAGATAAGCGTAAAAACTAATTAAATGTGAGATATATTAGGATTACAGAAACCACTGATCGTCTAGTCTTGTATGCAAATAAGCCACAAGTTCAATTTAAGAAAACTTGTAGGATAACTATTTGAAGAGAGGGTGAGATAGATGAGTAGCATTCTATTCCATTCCATTCCATTCTGTCTGAGAGATATACATGAGCTAAAGAAATTACAAGCTAGCCCATGTCCATGCTCCAACGCGCAATGTAAATCTGAAATGGAAACTTTTGTTAACTTCTGTTCATCTACATCTATTTAACTTAAAAAGCTAAATTCTGAGCCTACATAAACCACTGGCTGCTTTCTTACTTCTGTGACCCCTGTTTGCTCGACCAATGGCTATAGGTATGGAAGCCAGTCTTCTATGCAAGTAAGCCACAAGTTTAATTTAGGAAAACTTGTAGGGCAAATATTTGAAGCAAGAGCGAGAGAGATGAGTAGCATTCTATTCCATTCCATTCCGTTTGAAAGATGTACATGAGTTAAAGAAAATACAAGCTCATGTCCATGCTCTAATGTGCACTGTATATCTGAAAAGGAAACAATATGAATATTGACGGACCTCTCGGCCTAAACCCCCAACCCTGCACACTACAGAGGCACCCCAAATTTCTTAGTTCTCTACCAAACCACAATCATACTTCCTCATTAGGTCACACACACGCACATGCTAGTAGCTCACCTGCATGTCATAATGCAAACAATATCAATGTAGACAAAGCAGCCATTTCCTTTCTCCAAAACAATACTCTCACAAATAGGATTCAGAAACTCCGGGCACTAACCTGAAATATTTGCATTAACCACATCAAACGGAATTAAACTTCAACACATGAGATGTAACTCAAAATATTTGTGCCAACCAGCAAAATAAGTCAATGTTTTCTTTGCCGATGTTATGCTCTAGCTCATCAACTTGGAAACTGACAAAGTGCAAACTCACACCAGAAGCAATTAGCTCATAAACTTGGAGGGACTTTTACAGAATGGAAGATACACATAACAGGCCCGCAAAAAATCAGCGACATTGACTGATATGCACATTAATCGGTGGGTCACTAAAGAAATACCATGGATAAGTTAATATTGAAGTGCTTTTCGGTGATGCATGACGGTAAAAGGTCCTGAGACTGATTTTTGTGCCTTTTCCCCCCGTCCCTCGGGTCGCTCCCCCGTGAGCGACTCCAGGGCGAAAAAACCCTAACCTCCCGTCCCTCCTCCTCCACCCTCCCCTCGCTGCCGCCGCCGGCGGGAGCCGCCGGGCAAAGCCCGGGCGGTGCCGGCGGCGGTGGCTCTTCTTCTACCCGGCGCAGGTCCTCCCCAGGCGGGGCTGGCGGTCAGGCGGCGGTGCACGATGGACCTCACCTTCGGCGGCGGCGCTGCGTGGCGTCTGGCTGTGGAGGCGGCGGGTGATGCGCGGTGTGGCAGGTTCGTCTCGCGTCGGCGCAGGGCGGCGGGGCGTTGCGGTTCAGTGGCGGCGGCCGGGATCCACCGGCCCAGATCTGGGCCCAGGCGGGGCCCTTCCGGACTTGGGCGGGCCAGGCTGCTCCCGCTGGCGACGTCACCTGGAGCGGATGTGGTAGCACGGGGAGGAGCAGGACGGCAGCGACGGCGGCGGCCTACGTGCAGCAGCGTGGAGGCGGGGACTTTACGGGCCCAGCCTGGGCTCGGCCGGGCCTGAGGGGCCTGGTGTGTCCCTGCAACCGCGTCCGGTCGGCACCCGCTGGCGGCGGTGGAGGACGTCCTCCAGGTGGCTAGGCTGTTGCTGCCATCCGGACCCAAACCGTCTACCTCCATAGGCTCTCAGGCCACACGTTGGACCTGGCGACACCGGCAGAGCTCGCGGATGCCGGGGCAGCGGCCCCGGAAGGTGGACTGCACGGGCGGCTCGGCGGCGGGCGACGTGGCAGTGGTGATGGCCGTCTCTTCGGGCCACGAGGGTGGCGAGGAGTGGGCATCGGGAGCTCCTGGTGCTGGACACGCCTTGGTGTGCTCAGTGCCCAGATCGCGCGGTAGAAGCTCGGCTCGGGGGTGCCTGGTAGACTTAGGGACCAGTTGCGGTGAGGGTTGTTCCGGGCGAAAGCCCAACGCTTTGGCGCCATCGACGGCGACGCCTGAGGGTGTCGTGACCCTCTTGAGGGCGTCGATGTGGCTTCCCTCTCCTCACTTGGGCTCCGGGTGAAAATCCTAGACCATTGTGGTCTTGGCAACGGCGGCGGCAGTGACGTCGTTACCTTCTTGGGGGCGTTGTCATGGAGCCCGGGTCTCCTTAGTCTCATGTCATCTTTGGTGGCAAGCTCGGTGCTTCTTAGTTTTCTAGTTTATCTCTGGTCTGCTTTGTAAGAGGGTTTCCTCATCACCTTGTATCGTTCGGCCGTTTGGCTTTATTTATAAAGCGGGGCGAAAGCCTATTTCGAGGAAAAGGTCCTGAGACTTGCAGTACAGAGAAGATAACTTATCTCAGGTTAGGATGACTTGACAAACTTAAGGCTGCTGCTTACCATAAAGCTATTTTACCAGCTGAGATCCTCTGCTCCTGGGACTTGTCATTGATGGTCTGTAAGAGTTTCAGTTCAATCAGAATAACAGAACTGATGCGCTTCAATTGCACATGAGACAACACATAAGCTGAAATATAAAAATTGGATGCAGAGAGGATGGCGGGGAACTGGAGCACGTCCTCCTGAGCTAGAATCGGAGCCGGACTGTAGGCAGTACCATTAGACCCGAACGGCGGGACGGTTACATCCTGAAATCGCTCCCTCAGCACGCAGTTGCGAGAAGGACTGTTGTGCAACCTGTTCGGATCATGTGATCGAGCTGGCGCCTGCGGCGGTGTGCAGATCTTCGGCTTCGAGCATGGAGGTTGCCGCCGCGGCGCGCAGATATTGTGGCGGTGGCATATGCAGCAGGTGGGGAACGCGTAGGGCGTCCTCTCCTGCGGGCACGACTGGGAATCCTAGATTGTGGGCGGCGTCGTGTGGCGGCGGGTGTAGGTCAGCTTGTCGTGGAGGCCCTAGCGTCACTCGTGGGACGGCGTCGTGCAGCTGCAGGCGTCGGCGGGCGCGGCTGGAGGGCAGGGGCGGAGCCGCGGAGGAGGCGATGGTTATGCGTTGTTTGGGGGATTGAACGGTTGAGTCGATTAATTAGCGAGGGATTAGTGCGTGGGTGGGCGTTGTCCGCTCCATCAAACACAGATAGATTCTGGAGCGTTGGATATTTTGATTGTACGGTCTAGATCGTTTGGATCAGCCCCTCTGGGTCTTTTAATAGTAGTAGATGAGCTAGAATCGGAGCCGGACTGTAGGCAGTACCATTAGACCCGAACGGCGGGACGGTTACATCCTGAAATCGCTCCCTCAGCACGCAGTTGCGAGAAGGACTGTTGTGCAACCTGTTCGGATCATGTGATCGAGCTGGCGCCTGCGGCGGTGTGCAGATCTTCGGCTTCGAGCATGGAGGTTGCCGCCGTGGCGCGCAGATATTGTGGCGGTGGCATATGCAGCAGGTGGGGAACGCGTAGGGCGTCCTCTCCTGCGGGCACGACTAGGAATCCTAGATTGTGGGCGGCGTCGTGTGGCAGCGGGTGTAGGTCAGCTTGTCGTGGAGGCCCTAGCGTCACTCGTGGGACGGCGTCGTGCAGCTGCAGGCGTCGGCGGGCGCGGCTGGAGGGCAGGGGCGGAGCCGCGGAGGAGGCGATGGTTATGCGTTGTTTGGGGGATTGAACGGTTGAGTCGATTAATTAGCGAGGGATTAGTGCGTGGGTGGGCGTTGTCCGCTCCATCAAACACAGATAGATTCTGGAGCGTTGGATATTTTGATTGTACGGTCTAGATCGTTTGGATCAGCCCCTCTGGGTCTTTTAATAGTAGTAGACTAGGGTAGGGTTAAATCCTACGTTGCGTGTTCAGTCTTTTCCAACGCGGATTTTATTCCAATTTAATCATGACTAACGAATGATATCCATTGCTGTGAAATATCTTTCTAAGTAATACCAACATTGCAGGGGTTGATCTACTGAAAAACGTCGGCGTGCGGGCGTTTGTTGGGCCGCAGACTGCAACTCAGGCTAAGTTCCTTGCGCATCTTGGGAACAAATCATCGGTTCCTATCATTTCATTCTCTGCAGATTGCCCGTCGCGATCGGGACTAACTCCATACTTCATCCGTACAGCGTGGAACGATTCCTCTCAAGCAGAAGCTATTGCTGCACTTGTTCAGAGATACAATTGGAGGGAAGTCATCCCTGTATTTGAGGATGACGATTCCAATATCAAATTCATTCCTGACCTTGTTGACGCCCTCAGACAAGTTGACACCCGTGTCTCGTACAGGTGCAAGATCCTTCCTTCAGATAAAGAGGATGATATCAAGAGAGCTATCTCGAGTTTAAGAGACCATTGGACAAGTGTATTTATTGTGCGTATGTCAAATACGTTAGCCCTAAAGTTTTTTCAGCTTGCTAAGGATGAAGGGATGATGGGTGAGGGCTTTGTCTGGATTACCGCATATGGCTTGACAGATATCTTTGATGTGGTTGGCTCTCCCGCTCTTGATTTGATGCAAGGAGTCCTTGGGGTGAAACCTCATGTTCAAGATACTATGGAACTTCAGAACTTTAGACAGAGATGGCGCAAGAAGTACCGATCAGAAAATCCAGGAACCTCATTAACTGAACCCACATTGTTTGGTCTCTATGCTTATGATACCATATGGGCCCTAGCATTAGCAGCAGAGGTGGCTGGATTTGTGAACTCAGACTTTGGGCTGCCTGTAAACAATGGGTCCACTGACTTTGACAGAATAGATACTTCAAGGTCTGCTAAAAAATTGCGAGATTCAATGTTGAAAGTTAATTTTTCGGGCATGAGCGGAAAATTTCAGATTAAAGGCATGCAGTTAGCATCAGTAAATTACACTATAATCAACATCGTTGGTCGGAAGGGAAGAGTGGTCGGTTTCTGGAATCCAGTGTCTGGCATCTCTAGTAGTTTATGGCCAGGTGACAGTGATACTCGACCTAGAGGTTGGATATTGCCATGGAATAAAACTCTTAAGATAGGCGTACCTGTGAAAGGTGGGTTTGGTGAATTTGTAAGATTTGAAGGTGAGCTCCTCCCCAAAGGGTTCTGCATCAATGTATTTGAGGAAGTAGTTGCCGATTTACCCTACAAACTACCATGTAGCTACCTTCCATTTGAAGATAGGATTGGAGAGAGTAATGGAACTATTGATGAACTTGTCTACAAAGTTTATCTTAAGGTATGTATGGACTCCTATTTGCTCCACTATGCATGTTGTCATATTTTTTTTTTTTTTTACTTTTCTACGATTACCTTGCTAGAGAGTTGTTACAAACATTATACTCCTCTACTAGGGAGTTAACTCGCGACAGTGTGTGCATTTAACTAGATCTGCATCAATATACACGGTCCTGAATATTCAAGCAGAAAGCAGAGAGCTGTTTATTAGTTTAATCAACTAGTAAGTAATTAATGACCACCACCAATCAGCAAAAGCATAAAATTCCTCCATTAAAGGATTTTTTTTTCTCGTGAATAACTGTGCGTGCAAAAATAAAAACAGAAAATAGAAGTCATTACACACAAAAGCACATAAACACAGAACCGGAAATATAATAGCTATTACACTCCATTTTTAGACCAATTCTTTTAATTGCTTAGCTTCCCAAGATGATTAATAGTTTATCCAGACTGTATATTTATATTGCATAAAAATTCTAAAGTAGCCTCTACTGAAAACTTTATCAACTGACTTTATATCTGTTCCTGGCAGGAATTTGATGCGGTGATAGGTGATGTAACAATCTTGGTTAACCGTTCTTTATATGCGGACTTCACTCTTCCTTATACAGAGTCAGGGGTGCGCATGCTGGTTCCAGTCCTAGACCGGAGAAAGAAAACAGCATGGACATTCCTAAAGCCTTTGAAAACTGACCTATGGTTAGGAACTGGGGCTTTTGTTGTCTTCACTGGTTTTGTAGTATGGTGTATTGAGCGAAATGAACAATTCAAAGGTCACCCAGCCAGTCAAATTGGATCGGTCTTCTACTTTATCTTCTCAACACTTGTGTTCGCTCATAGGGAGGGGATGGTTCACAACCTATCAAGAATTGTAGTAATTGTTTGGCTTTTTGTGGTGCTGATATTGCAGCAGAGTTACACTGCAAGTTTAAGCTCAATTCTGACAGTTGAACAACTTCAGCCAACAGTCACCAGTTTAGAAGAAGTTATCAGTAAAGGGAGCCATGTCGGCTACCTCAATGGTTCATTCTTGCCTGAGCTTTTGAGAAGTTTGAAAATTGATGATTCAAAGATGATTGCCTTCGACTCTCCTGAGGAATACAATGAAGCCTTATCAACTGGAAAAGTCGCCGTCATTGTTGATGAGATACCATACCTTAAGGTGTTCCTTAAAAACTATTGCCACAACTACACTATGATTGGACCAACCTACAAGTTCGATGGATTTGGTTATGTGAGTACCATTTTTCAGCAGTTGTACGGTAGTACATTCTGGATCTGCAAAATCCTAGAAAATGAATCATATCCCAGCTATTTTGTTGTAGCATCTCCTAAACATAATAAAAAAAAGTTATTCCTAAATTTGTCAGACCTGAGCAAGCTAAAGTAAATACGGATGCAGGATTAGATTGATTTTGTCAAGAATTGCATCTCTCAAACAAAACAGAAAAAAACTTATTCCTGAATTTGTCAGATCTGAACTAGGTAAAGGAAGACGGATGCATGATTAGATTGATTTTGTCAAGAATTGCATTATCATGTTCCGCAAAAAGTGGTGCCATATTATTGGGTTTTATTGGTAAGTAGAAGGCTTGCATACTCCTTGAATTAGTGAATAACGGGATAAATCTACTTGATCAGTCTAATTTATTTGAATTTACTTTTTATTAGACTAAACTATCTGAAGTTCATTCAGTATTATCATTATGAATGCTAGCCTCATCTTACCAAGGACTTGTACAGTTGTACTGTGATTAAAATAACTGCCTCAGCGTTATTTTGGGTTGGTATAGATGATACAATAACTTGCTCAGCGTTATGCGAGGCTTGTATTTACCACCGACGCCTTTTCTGATACTTATTTGTGTGCTTCTTCTGCAGGCATTCCCTCGAGGCTCTCCTCTCACACCTGATATTTCGAGGGGGATACTGAAACTTGAATCAAATGGCAGAATGGTGGAGCTACAAAAAGCTTTGTATGGCGATAAGTCATGCCCAGACAAAGATAACTTCCAAACTTCAAGCAGCCTTACATTGCGCAGCTTTCAGGGGTTGTTCATCATCTCCGGGGCATGTTCAGTTCTGGCATTAACACTGCACGCTGTCAGAACCATTTATAGTAGTCCACATGGATCGAGCAGTGCAAGTACTCAGAGTTTATGGCGTAGATGGCTTGCCATTCTATCTAAGGTCTTCCACAAGGGTGGTAGTCCTTCTACTACTCCAGATAATGGTGAGCCCACAACGCCTATTGATAGTACAGGTGATACAGGAAGCCCTCCCGAAGGAGAACATGCTGATGCAGGACCTTTGTCATCTCCACCCATGCGGGGTTACAGTGGAAGACACATTTTGTCTACCAATTGGAGTTCAATGCGTCGGAGGCAGATACAATCTTGTAATGAAATACACGGTGACTTCATTGCGGAACCGGAGGTAGATAGATAGTTGTGAAGGCTTGCTGTCTTAGCTCTAGATTTATGTTGATGTTTAGTTCTTTTGAATGCATAGCTTTATGCAACACATTGCCACATTGGCAACTAATTAAATTTCTGAAGATCAAACAATTATCATGCTTGTGATTCTGAAAAAAATGTACTTGGTAGCATGGATGCATGTTGATTCCTGCATCCCCAAAATGCCATCAAATTATCAAATGTTTTTCGTGTTGTAACTTTGTAAGATGCCCATGTGATACTGTTTTCTAGGCTGTTAGTTTGTTAGCTCATGAACTTTTTCCTAGTTTTTTAGCACTGTCACTTCATGCATGTTTGTTGATAGTAACTGAGGATGCACTTACTAGCCGTGATAGGAACCATAATGAAATATCACCTTTTATAATTCAATGGACCGGCAGATTATGCAGAGAACGCCTGGTATTAAATTGATGACGTGAGCACAAGTTCATGCATAGGAGTTGTCGTTGTGTACGGTACTCCGGTGAGGGGTGCCTCACGGAGGGGAGAGAGATGGGGAGCCATGGGGCGAGGAGTCACCGGGACGGTGATATACGAGTTACCCAGCTTCATAAACCTCACGACTGTGGCAACAAGTGCAAGATTACAATGAGTTGTGTCGTGCCTCTAGAGCTCCCTAGATCCGACTTATAAAGGCGCTCGGATCTAGAGTTAAATGGCAGAGATCCAACCGGATACGAGTAGGTCTAAGCTACGCTAAGTTATCTTGTTGTCTACGTCAAGGATCAACCTTTACTATGGGCTGGATCCGAGTACTTCTCTCCAGGCTGGCATCCTCCATCTTGATTCAACTGAGCTGTCCGGTTGGTCCATAGGCCTCACCACCATATATGAGCCACCCGAGCGTGCAGAAATTAGAACCCCGTCGTGGTATACCTAGTTCACATATCCACAACATGGGTCAAATCAACTGATATCATCCTATCTAAATCCATATGTATAGTGGTTCTGCATTGACGATACACTCATAGCAAGCCAATTCTTCAGAAAAGAAGCTACTCAACTAGCAATACATATTCGAAGAATGGAATTGAAGAAGGCAAAATAGTCTAAGATAACGCTGCAGTTGTCTCGCGCCTAGACTATGGGATTGTTAGATTATTAGGCAATTTACGTGTGAGATTAATTACCGAAAACAACATAACAGATGCACAAGCATACTTAACCACACACATCAGACTAAGCACATGCATCAGCTGAATATGGAAAAAGTAGCAGTGCAAGGTAGGAGAGAAAAGGCACGTACATCGCGACCGGGAAGGTCGCACCAGCAGCAGCACCACCACCATGAGAATTGTTGATGTCGCCCATGGTGTAGTCGGATCTGTCGATGAAGCAGTCGAACCGGCAAAGAAGAGCACGAACAGCAGCGAGCAGCCGCGCCGAGACGCTCCCCAAAAACCTTTTCGCCCGTCTCTCGGTGTAGGATCTCAACGGATGGAGTTTCAGAGGCCTGCTCTCCCGGACGGCTGTGCACGCAGTCGCCGGGATGGGGAAGATTAGAGAGTAGCGCAGCAAAAGGAACTTCGTGAGAGAGACGGACTAGAGAGTTCTGGGAGCTACATACTCCAGATCTGATATGTCTCCTGGTATAGCCTGGGAGGAGAGCCGACCGACCGCATTGCCACGCGTAGGAAGCCAGGGACACATGCACATGCAGGTCGATACGTACCCAACTCAGTTGGTGCACCAAGCAAAAATTTAGGCTTCCTTGAGTGTGTCTCGAACTCGAACTCGAGTCACGAAACGCGACGTGCGTGTGTGCGTGACGAGACGAGCCGAGCCGAGGCGGGGCGGGCAGAGGAGGAGGAGTGTGCAAGGGCTCCTTCTATTCTCACTCACTTGGAAGGACTAGAACAGCAGCCCTTATATACCACTCCAACTCTCTCTCAACTAGCAATGTGGACTAAACTTTGTCCCCCAAGGCTGTCCCAAGCTGCCAACGTGATGGGCCTTGAGATTTCAGGAATTGTAAACTACATGGGCTGCCTTACTGGACTGCAGCCCATCTACATTCAACAATCCCCCACCAGATCTCATATGCACATCAGATGACACATTATTTCCATTCACTGTTTAATATACCTGCACTTCAGTGGAGACTGTTAAGTTGAACTTCCACCTAGACAAGGAGCTACGCTTGACTACAACTGAACAATGGACTATGCCTTGAATTGTCAGTCTTTGTGCAGCAAGTTTCACTCAATGACGGCACGGTACTAGGCTACCATAGCCTTCCCCTCGGGTGGAGCTTATAAGTCATACTCCTCGGCCCTTCATGAGCTTACTAGAGATTCACTCAAATCTCCCACACTATGACCAGTAGTGTCACTGGTATAGGTGTGTTTTTCAAAGATCGCCATGTAGGACAGCGTCTTCGCTCATCAAGAGCCGCTCAGATCACATTAAGACATTGTCAGCCTGCCTTACAGTAACTATGAGAGAATTGCATTGATGGCGCGTGAAGCACACGTCCGTTAGGAACCCCAAGAGGAAGGTGTGATGCCTACAGCAACAAGTTTCCCTCAGTAAGAAACCAAGGTTATCGAACCATTAGGAGATGAAGGCCACGTGAAGGTTGTTGGTGAAGGAGTGTAGTGCGGCGCAACACCAGGGATTCCGGCGCCAACATGGAACCTACACAACACAATCACAATACTTTGCCCCAACTTAACAGTGAGGTTGTCAATCTCACCGGCTTGCCGAAAACAAAGGATTAAACGTATGGTGTGGAGAATGATGTTTGTTTGCGATGAACAACAGAGAACAGAGATTGCAGTAGATTATATTTCAGATGTAAAAGAATGGACCGGGGCACTAGTGGTGTCTCTCCAATAAGATAAATAGCATGTTGGGTGAACAAATTACAGTTGGGCAATTGACAAATAAAGATGCACATACATATATCATGATGACTACTATGAGATTTAATTAGGGCATTACGACAAAGAACATAGACCGCTATCCAGCATGCATCTATGCCTAAAAAATCCACCTTCGGGTTAGCATCCGCACCCCTTCCAGTATTAAGTTGCAAACAACAGACAATTGCATTAAGTACTACGCATAATGTAATCAACACAAATATCCTTAGACAAAGCATCGATGTTTTATCCCTAGTGGCAACAGCACATCCACAACCTTAGAACTTTCTGTCACTGTCCCAGATTCAATGGAGGCATGAACCCACTATCGAGCATAAATACTCCCTCTTGGAGTTACAAGTATCAACTTGGCCGAGTCTCTACTAGCAACGGAGAGCATGCAAGAACATAAACAACACATATATGATAGATTGATAATCAACTTGACATAGTATTCAATATTCATCGGATCCCAACAAACACAACATGTAGCATTACAAATAGATGATCTTGATCATGATAGGCAGCTCACAAGATCTAAACATGATAGCACAAGAGGAGAAGACAACCATCTAGCTACTGCTATGGACCCATATTCCAAGGATGAACTACTCACGCATCAGTCCGGAGGTGGGCATGGTGATGTAGAGCCCTCCGGTGATGATTCCCCTCTCCGGCAGGGTGCCGGAGGTGATCTCCTGAATCCCCCGAGATGGGATTGGCGGCGGCGTCACAGTAAATTTTCTCGTATCGTGGCTCTCGGTAATAGGGTTTTCGCGATGGAGAGAATATATAGGCGAAGGGGCAGAGTCGGGAGGCGCCCGAGGGGCCCACCCCATAGGGCGGCGCGCCCAAGGGTGGGGCCGCGCCCCCCTAGGGTGTGGCCGCCTCGTCGCCCCTCTTCGTCTCCTCTTCGGACTTCTGGAAGGCTCCGTGCAAAATAAGACCGTGGGCTTTTGTTTCGTCCAATTCCGAGAATATTTCCGTGCGGGATTTCGAAACCAAAAACAGCAGAAAACATGAACTGGCGCTTCGGCATCTTGTTAATAGGTTAGTGCCAGAAAATGCATCAAAATGATATAAAATGTATATAAAACATGTGAGTATTGTCATAAAACTAGCATGGAACATAAGAAATTATAGATACGTTTGAGACGTATCAAGCATCCCCAAGCTTAGTTCCTACTCGCCCTCGAGTAGGTAAACGATAACAAGGATAATTTCTGAAGTGACATGCTACTATCATAATCTTGATCAATACTATTGTAAAGCATATGAAATGAATGAAGTGATTCGAAGCAATAGTAAAGATAATGACTAAACAACTGAATCATATAGCAAAGACTTTACATGAATAGTACTTTCAAGACAAGTATCAATAAGTCTTGCATAAGAGTTAACTCATCAAGCAATAGATTCTTAATAGAAGGTTTTGAAGCAACACAAAGGATGATTAAGTTTCAGCAATTGCTTTCAACTTGTAACATGTGTATCTCATGGATAGTTGTCAACATAAAGCAATATAGCAAGTGCAATAAGTAAACATGTAAGAATCAATGTACACAGTTGACACAAGTGTTTGCTTCTAAGATAGAAAGAAGTAGGTAAACTGACTCAATATAAAGTAAAAGAAAGGCCCTTCGCAGAGGGAAGCATTGATTACTCATGTGCTAGAGCTTTTTATTTTGAAAACATGGAAACAATTTTGTCAACGGTAGTAATAATTCATATGTGTTATGCATAAAACCTCTTATAAGTTGCAAGCCTCATGCATCGAATACCAATAGTGCCCGCACCTTGTCCTAATTAGCTCGGATTTCCATGGATTATCATTGCATTACATATGTTTCAACCAAGTGTCACAAAGGGGTACCTCTATGCCACCTGTACAAAGGTCCAAGGAGATAGATCGCATTTGATTTCTCGGTTTTGATAGATCTCAACTTGAGGACATCCATACCGGGACAACATAGAAAACAGATAATGGACTCCTCTTTAATGCTTAAGCATTCAACAACAGATAATATTCTCATAAGAGATTGAGGTTTAATGTCCAAACTGAAACTTCCACCATGATACATGGCTTTGGTTGGCGGCCCAATGTTCTTCTCTAACAATATGCATACTCAAACCATGAGAGTGGTTTTGGTGTTCAGGGAGGTACGTGCGCACCCCCTAGATACCGTTGATTTGCTTTTAGATTCGCGGAGTGCTAACGGAGATAAAACGGGCTGTGAAATCCCAATCCCGCGATTCCGCCCGCGAGCCTGGGCCTCGCCGCCGTGGACCGCCCTTGCTCCGGCAACGTAGCCGACGTAGCCGCCCCAGAGAGCTGCCTCCTCCTCGTTCTACTTCGCGCCGCCATCTCGCCCCGGCCGGACTTGCCGACGGCCCGCGCCAGGAGTTTCCAGACGTGCGCGCACAGCGCCACGAAGCGCAAGGTGCGGCGGCCGCCCACCGAGGCTGCCCTCTGAAGCTCCACGAGGTCGGCCGCAGGGCTGCTCGAGGGCGTCGAGCTCCGCCCCTCCGTTGTCTCTGTGAATCGTTTTTCTCCGATGAGCGGTAACGGGCGCTGTGGTTCAGCGCTTGATTGCTGTTGTCCGCAGGCGAAGTAAGAAGTGGAGGCGATTACGAGCGGTAGTAGGTGGGGTTGGAGACGCGAGGAGGGGCTCGGCTGATTCCTCTCCCAAATCAACTCGTTTCCTCTCCCAAATCGAACACGAAGACGCGAGGAGGGGCTCGGCTGATTCCCAAATCGAACACGGCTCTGGTTGGAAATCCTTGATGCGGCGCTAGAGCTCGGCGGCCTCGATGGATCCCTTGGTGCGGCTGATGAAGCGGAGCCCCTTGACCGCGCGCTTGGCGCCAGCGCGGGACCGATTGACCCGGGCCTGGATGCATCGCCGCTCGCGGGCCGCCATGGCGACCTCGCGCTGCAGCTCGCCATGCGTGGGCGCACGGGGGGGGGGGGGCGCCGGCGCCGGGGACCGGGCGGCTCAGGGGTGCGCGACTGGATGGCGGCGGCGCCGTAGAGCGTGGTGCTGGTTGGCGGCTTGCTATCCCTCCCCGTACCATTAGCTACTCAGGTTACTGCTCTCTGGAGCTCCACGAAGAAGCAGGTCCTTATCCCCTTGATGGCCATTGACCGCTCCTCTCATCCCGCTAATCTTCGGGCCGGAGAATGGAGATGGTGACAGACGACTCAGTTCCTGATATGGGCGTGCTTGTCGGCGGCTCTACTGTTTCGTGCGGCAGCGGCGTGGGATTAGCGTGGTGGGGATTTTTATTCCCAAATTAAGTATTGCGTTTACTGTATCGAATCGTGCCTGGCTCCTCCTTTCCACCTCAGCACCTAACGGCAAGGACTAACGGCGTTAGACACATGTCGTTTCGTGGGGGCGTGCTCACGTACCCATGTGATTACCGAGCTTCATCCGCTCAAACCATTTAATCATGATAAATCACCCTTACTTCAGACAAGACGAACATGCATAGCAACTCACATGATATTCAACAAAGGTGTAAAAAGTTTATGGCGTCCCCAGAAACATGGTTACCGCTCAACAAGCAACTTAAGAAATAAGATACATAAGCGACATATTCAATACCACAGTAGTTTTTAAGCTATTTTCCCATGAGCTATGTATTGCAAAGACAAGGAATGAAATTTTAAAGGTAGCACACAAGCAATTTACTTTGGAATGGCAGAGAAATACCACATAGTAGGTAGTTATGGTGGACACAAATGGCATGGGTTTTGGCTCATGGTTTTTGGATGCACGAGAAGCATTTCCTCTCAGTACAAGGCTTGGGCTAGCAAGGTTGTTTGAAGCAAACACAAGTATGAACCGGTACAACAAAACTTACATAAGAACATATTGCAAGCATTATAAGACTCTACACTGTCTCCTTGTTGCTCAAACACTTTTACCAGAAAATATCTAGACCTTAGAGAGATCAATCATGCAATCCAAATTTCAACAAGCTCTACAGTAGTTCTCCGCTAATAGGTTTAAACTACATGATGCAAGAGCTTAAACATGATCTATGAGAGCTCAAAACAATTGCCAAGTATCAAATTTTATTCAAGACCATATACCATTTACCACATGAAGCATTTTCTGTTTCCAACCAAATAGCAATCAACGAAGCGGTTTTCAACTCCGCCATGAACATTAAAAGTAAAACTAAGAACACCAGTGTTCATATGAAAAAGCGGAGCGTGTCTTTCTCCAATATAAGGAATGCTAGGATCCGATTTTATTCAAACAAAAACAAACAGACGCTCCAAGTAAAGCACATAAGATGTGACGGAATAAAAATATAGTTTCACTAGAGGTGACCTGATAAGTTGTTGATGAAGAAGGGGATGCCTTGGGCATCCCCAAGCTTAGATGCTTGAGTCTTCTTGAAATATGCAGGGATGAACCACGGGGGCATCCCCAAGCTTAGACTTTTCACTCTTCTTGATCATAGTATATCATCCTCCTCTCTTGACCCTTGAAAACTTCCTCCACACCAAACTCAAAATAAACTCATTAGAGGGTCAGTGCATAATCAAAAAATTCACATGTTCAGAGGGGACACAATCATTCTTAATACTTCTGGACATTACCCAAAGCTACTGAAAGTTAATGGAACAAAGAAATCCACTCAACACAGTAAAAGAGGCAATGTGAAATAAAAGGCAGAATCTGTCAAAACAGAACAGTCCGTAAAGACGAATTTTTTAGAGGCACTTAACAGGCTCAGATGAAAAAGCTCAAAACTAATGAAAGTTGCGTACATATCTGAGGACCACGCATGAATTGTTGCAGCATTTTACAAGTTTCCTACAGAGAGATCTACTCAAATTCGTGACAGGTAAAAATCTGTTTCTGCGCAGGAATCCAAATCTAGTATCAACTTTACTATCAGAGACTTTACTTGGCACAACAATATGATAAGGAGAGGTTGCTACAGTAGTAACAACTTCAAAGACTCAACAAAACAGTAATAAAAACATACATGGGTTATCTCCCAAGAAGTGCTTTTCTTTAACGCCTTTCAGCTAGGCGCAGAAAGTGCAAATCAAGTATTATCAAGAGAAGAAGCATCAACATCATAATTTGTTCTAATAATAGAATCAAAAGGCAACTTCATTCTCTTTTTAGGGAAGTGTTCCATACATTTCTTGAGAGGGAATTGATACTTAATATTTCCTTCCTTCATATCAATAATAGCACCAACAGTTCGAAGAAAGGGTCTTCCCAAAATAATAGGACAAGATGCATTGCATTCGATATCCAAGACAACAAAATCAACGGGGACAAGGTTATTGTTAACCGTAATGTGAACATTATCAATCCTCCCCAAAGGTTTCTTTATAGAATTATCAGCGAGATTAACATCCAAATAACAATTTTTCAGTGGTGGCAAGTCAAGCATATCATAGAGTTTCTTAGGCATAACAGAAATACTTGCACCAAGATCACATAAAGCATTACAATCAAAATAATTGACCTTCATTTTAATGATGGGCTCCCAATCATCTTCCAACTTCCTAGGAATAGAAGCTTCAAGTTTTAATTTCTCTTCTCTAGCTTTAATGAGAGCATTTGTAATATGTTTTGTAAAGGCCAAATTTATAGCACTAGCATTAGGACTTCTAGCAAGTTTTTGTAAGAACTTAATAACTTCAGAGATATGAAAACTATCAAAATCTAAACCATTATGATCTAAAGCAATGGTATCATTGTCCAAAATATTCTGAAAAAATTCAGCACTTTTATCACAAACAGTTTCAGCAGTTTCAGGCAATTTTGCACGCTTTGTACTAGGAGTAGAAACATTGCCAACACCAATTATTTTACCATTGATAGTAGGAGGTTTAGCAACATGTGAAGCATCAACATTACTAGAGGTGGTAATAGTCCAAACTTTAGCTACATTATTCTCTTTAGCAAGTTTTTTTTCTTATTTTTCTTCTCTTTCCCACCTAGCATGCAATTCAGCCATCAATCTAATATTGTCATTAATTCGAACTTGTATGGCGTTTGCTGTAGAAAATGACTTAATATCTTTATCTTCATTAGGCATAACTTTCAATTTTAAAAGATCAACATCAGCGAGCAAGACTATCAACCTTAGAAGCAAGAACATCAATTTTACCAAGCTTTTCTTCAACAGATTTATTAAAAGCAGTTTGTGTACTAGTAAATTCTTTAAGCATGGCTTCAAGACCAGAGGGTGCACTCCTACTATTGTTGTAAGAATTACCATAAGAATTACCATAACCATTACCATTATTAGAAGGATATGGCCTATAATTGTTACCAAAATTATTCCTATAAGCATTGTTGTTGAAATTACTATTTTTAATGAAGTTCACATCAAAATGCTCTTCTTGAGCAACCAATGAAGCTAAAGGAACATTATTAGGATCAACATTAGATCTACCATTAACAAGCATAGACATAATAACATCAATCTTATCACTCAAGGAGGAGGTTTGTTCAACATAATTTACCTTCTTACCTTGCGGAGTCCTTTCAGTGTGCCATTCAGAGTAATTGATCATCATATCATCAAGAAGTTTTATTGCGGCACCCAAAGTGATGGACATAAAAGTACCTCCAGCAGCTGAATCCAATAGGTTCCCTGAAGAAAAATTTAATCATGCATAGAAGGTTTGGATGATCATCCAAGTAGTTAGTCCATGGGTTGGGCAATTCTTTACCAAAGATTTCATTCTTTCCCATGCTTGGGCAACATGTTCATTATCCAATTGCTTAAAATTCATAATGCTACTTCTCAAAGATATAATTTTAGCAGGAGGATAATATCTACCAATGAAAGCATCTTTACATTTAGTCCATGAATCAATACAATTCTTAGGCAAAGATAGCAACCAATCTCTCTTCCTCTTAAGGAGAAAGGAAACAATTTCAGTTTTATAATATCCCCATCTACATCCTTATACTTTTGCATTTCACAAAGTTCAACAAAATTATTAAGATGGGCAGCAGCATCATCAGTACTAACACCAGAAAAATGCTCTCTCATAACAAGATTTAGTAAAGCAGGTTTAATTTCATAAAATTCTGTTGTAGTAGCAGGTGGCGCAATAGGAGTGCATATAAAATCATTATTATTGGTGCTAGTGAAATCACACAACTTAGTGTTTTCAAAAGTATTCATTTTAACAGTAATAAAAATAAGTAAAGCAAACTAAATAAAGTAAAGTAAAACAAGTAACTAATTTTTTTGTGTTTTTGATATGAGAAGCAAACAAGACAGAAAATAAAGTAAAGTAAAGCAACACAATAAACAAAGTAAAGAGATTGGATGTGAGAGACTCCCCTTGCAGCGTGTCTTGATCTCCCCGGCAACGGCGCCAGAAAAATGCTTGATGGCACGTGAAGCACACGTCCGTTGGGAACCCCAAGAGGAAGGTGTGATGCGTACAGCAGCAAGTTTCCCTCAGTAAGAAACCAAGGTTATCGAACCAGTAGGAGATGAAGGCCACATGAAGGTTGTTGGTGAAGGAGTGTAGTGCGGCGCAACACCCGGGATTCCGGCGCCAACGTGGAACCTGCACAACACAATCACAATACTTTGCCCCAACTTAACAGTGAGGTTGTCAATCTCACCGGCTTGCCGAAAACAAAGGATTAAACGTATGGTGTGGAGAATGATGTTTGTTTGCTATGAACAACAGAGAACAGAGATTGCAGCAGATTGTATTTCAGATGTAAAAGAATGAACCGGGGTCCACAGTTCACTAGTAGTGTCTCTCCAATAAGATAAATAGCATGTTGGGTGAACAAATTACAGTTGGGCAATTGACAAATAGAGATGCACATACATATATCATGATGACTACTATGAGATTTAATTAGGGCATTACGACAAAGAACATAGACCGCTATCCAGCATGCATCTATGCCTAAAAAGTCCACCTTCGGGTTAGCATCCGCACCCCTTCCAGTATTAAGTTGCAAACAACAGACAATTGCATTAAGTACCGCGCGTAATGTAATCAACACAAATATCCTTAGACAAAGCATCGATGTTTTATCCCTAGTGGCAACAGCACATCCACAACCTTAGAACTTTATGTCATCTGTCCCGGATTCAATGGAGGCATGAACCCACTATCGAGCATAAATACTCCCTCTTGGAGTTACAAGTATCAACTTGGCCGAGCCTCTACTAGCAACGGAGAGCATGCAAGAACATAAACAACACATATATGATAGATTGATAATCAACTTGACATAGTATTCAATATTCATCGGATCCCAACAAACACAACATGTAGCATTACAAATAGACGATCTTGATCATGATAGGCAGCTCACAAGATCTAAACATGATAGCACAAGAGGAGAATACAACCATCTAGCTACTGCTATGGACCCATAGTCCAAGGATGAACTACTCACGCATCAGTCCGGAGGCGGGCATGGTGATGTAGAGCCCTCCGGTGATGATTCCCCTCTCCGGCAGGGTGCCGGAGGCGATCTCCTGAATCCCCCGAGATGGGATTGGCGGCGGCGGCACAGTAACTTTTCTCGTATCGTGGCTCTCGGTAATAGGGTTTTCGCGACGGAGAGAATATATAGGCGAAGGGGCAGAGTCGGGAGGCGCCCGAGGGGCCCACCCCATAGGGCGGCGCGCCCAAGGGTGGGGCCGCGCCCCCTAGGATGTGGCCGCCTCGTCGCCCCTCTTCGTCTCCTCTTCGGACTTCGGAAGGCTCCGTGCAAAATAAGACCGTGGGCTTTTGTTTCGTCCAATTCCGAGAATATTTCCTGTGTAGGATTTACGAAACCAAAAATAGCGAGAAAACGAGAACCGGCGCTTCGGCATCTTGTTAATAGGTTAGTGCTGGAAAATGCATCAAAATGATATAAAATGTATATAAAACATGTGAGTATTGTCATAAAACTAGCATGGAACATAAGAAATTATAGATACATTTGAGACGTATCATGCATCTGCAGCGGATTGGGAGTATTAAATTTTCTCTCAACTCAGTTACTCCGGTTTGTTTTCCCAAGTCCTAGTTCACGGAATTTTCGATCACATAGGTTGGGTTACCCCCTCGGAAACTCAAGTGGGTCTCAAACTCATCTCCCATGATGCAAGGTCTATCATATTTCTTGATAGTCCTTTTGTGAAAGGATCTGCCAGATTTTTAGCACTTTGGACATAATCCAATGCTATTACTCCGGAGTTCTTCAGTTTTCTGACAGACTTCAATCTCCTCTTGATATGTTTGGAACTTTTCATATTATCCTTAGAACTTTTCACTTTGATAATCATAGTTTGATTATCACGAGTTCATGAGGATGGCCGGTATTGGTTTTTCAACCATAGGCAAGTCCATCAAGAGCTCACAAAGCCATTCCGCTTCGACGATGAGCCGTATCTAATGTTGTGAGTTCCGCTTCCATAGTTGACCTCGTTAAGATGGTCCGCTTGCAAGACTTCCGAGAAACAACGCCACCACCAAGAGTGAAAACATATCCACTTGTGGCCTTCATCTTAGCATCTGAAATCCAATTGGAATCACTATACCCTTCAAGTCCTCTTGGATACCCGGTATAATGAAATCCATAACTCATGGTTCCCTTTAGATGGCGCATCACTCTCTCAAGAGCATGCCAATGATCATCTCCCGGGTTGGCCACAAACCAGCTAAGTTTGCATACAGCAAACGAGATATCAGGCCTCGTAGCGCAAGCTAAATACATGAGTGAACCAATGATTTGAGAATATCTTAATTGATCTCTAGTTGCCTTTCATTCTTTCAAAGCAAGACACTAGGATCATAAGGTGTAAGAGAAGATTTGCGATCAGCATAGCCAAATCTTCTCAACACCTTCTCAACATAATGAGATTGCACAAGTGTAATCCCATTATTCCCATCTCTCAATAACTTGATGTTCAATATAACATCAGCTTCTCCAAGATCTTTCATCTCGAAACACTGAGATAAGAAGGTTTTTACCTCTTCAATCACTTTGAGACTTGTCCCAAAAATTAGTATGTCATCCACATACAAGCATAAGACAACTCCCTCACCCCCACCATGGCGGTAGTACACATATTTGTCGGCTTCATTAACAACAAAGCCCACAGATATCAGAGTTCTTTCAAACTTCTCATGCCATTGTTTGGGTGCTTGTTTGAGACCATACAAAGATTTCTTTAATTTACACACCTTTCTTTCTTGACCTTGTAGTACAAAACCATCAGGCCGTTCCATGTAAATTTCCTCGTCCAACTCTCCATTTAAGAAAGTCGTCTTAACGTCCATTTGATGAACAAGAAGACCGTGTGAGGCAGCCAATGACAGTAGTACTCGAATGGTGGTCAATCTCGCCACATGTGAGTAGGTATCAAAGAAGTCTTCGTCTTCCTTTTGGGTATAGCCTTTGGCTACAAGCCGAGCTTTGTACTTCTCGATAGTACCATCAGCTCGAAGCTTCTTCTTAAATACCCATTTACATCCTACAGGTTTGCACCCATAAGGACGCTCAGTTAACTCCCATGTTCCATTAACCAAGATGGAATCCATCTCGCTTTGAACCGCTTCCTTCCAGTAGTCTGCATCAGGAGATGCGAAAGCTTCTGAAATGGTAGTGGGAGTATCATCCACAAGATACACAATGAAATCATTACCAAAATACTTTGCAATCCTTTGTCTCTTACTCCTTGTGGGAGCTTCATTGTCATCTTCATCAGAATCTGAACTCTCGTCATCAGATTCCTCATCAGACTCCATAGGAGTTTCATGTATTGGATCAGATTCCCAACTAGACATGCCATGCATATCTCTCATAGGAAATATAACCTCAAATAATGTGGCATCCCTTGATTCAAAGATGGTGCCAACATTCATGTCGTCCGCTCCAGATTTCACCACAAGAAATCTATAAGCAATGCCATGGGCAGCATAGCCAAGAAAGACACAATCCACGGTTTTTGGTCCAAGCTTTCGCTTCTTGGTGATTGGCAAATTCACTTTAGCCAAACAGCCCCAAGTTCGTAGGTAGGAGAGTGTTGGTCTTTTCTTTTCCCATTCCTCATAAGGGGTAATCTCTTTATTCTTGGTTGGAACACGGTTTAGGACATGACACGAAGTCAATATAGCCTCCTCCCACCATTCCTTGGATAAACCTGAAACATCTAACATGGCGTTAACCAAATCTGTTAGAGTACGGTTTTCCTTTCCGCAATCCCATTGGATTGTGGGGAATTGGGAGGTGTCCTCTCATGGATTATACCATGTTCCGCACAGAATAAATTGAACTCATTAGAAAAGTACTCTCCACCACGATCGGACCGAACCCTTTTTATCTTTCTTTCAAGTTGGTTCTCAACTTCAGCCTTATAGATTTTAAAGAAATCAAGAGCCTCAACTTTAGTTTTCAGGAGATACACATAATAGTACCTAGTGGAATCATCAATCAAAGTCATGAAATATTTCTTTCCATCTCTTCTCAACTCACCATTTATCTCACATAGATCTGAATGTATGAGCTCTAGTGGTGCCAAGTTTCTTTCCTTCGTAGGCTTGTGAGGCTTGCGAGGTTGCTTTGCTTGCACACAAGCATGACACTTAGAGCCTTTGACAAAGGTGAATTTCGGAATTAAACTCATATCAGCAAGACGCGTCATACAACCGAAATTAACATGACAAAGTCGTGAATGTCAAACATTAGTTTCATTAACACTAGTGCTTACATGGTTCACAACATTATCACAGAAGTCTTCTAGAGAGAAGCGAAACATTCCCTCACATTCATAGCCTTTTCCAACAAAAGTTCCATACTTAGACAATACAACTTTATTGGACTCAAACACCAACTTAAACCCATCTTTCATAAGGCGGGAGCCACTAACGAGATTCTTCTTGATAGAAGGGACATGCAGCACGTTCTTCAGTTGCACGATCTTTCCCAAAGTAAACTTCAGATCTACCATGCCAACACCACGAACAGTAGCATGTAACCCATTCCCCATCATTAGTGAGGAACCTCGGGCCTGATAAGAGGTAAACATGGAGATGTCAGCACACACATGAACATTAGCACATGTATCAACCCACCATTCTGTGGGCTGAAACACCGAAAGAACAGTAGGTAATATATTACCATACCCTGTAGTTCCTTCACCGGTGTTGCCAATGACCATGTTGATAGAATTTGAGTTTTGTCCAGCCTGATCTTTCTTTCCTTTGCGTTGTGGACAGCGATTAGCCCAATGGCCCGTCTCGCCACACACCCAGCAAGGATCTTTCTTCTCTGTTTTCCCCATCTTCTTGAAGTTGGTAGTCTGGGGGACTCCCTTGTTCTTTCCATTGGACTTGTGGGCATTTTTCTGCACCATATTGGCAGCAGAACGTCCCTCGGTTCCTCCAGTGTGTTTGTCTTTTGCCCTCGCCTTCTCCTCAACATCCAAAGAGCCCATGATATTCTCAACAGAGAACTCATGCCTCTGATATTTCAGAGAAGTGGCAAAGTTCCTCCATGAAGGGGAAGCTTAGCGACAATGCATACCGCGACAAACTTGTCCGGTAGCACACACTTGAGGAGCTCAAGTTCCTTTGCCATGATCTGTATCTCATGAGCCTGTTCTACTACGGATCGGTTCTCAACCATTCTCAGTAGTCACCGAACCGCCTCATTGCATACGGTTCACCTCCGGCATCGGCAGACACCAAACTTAGCGTCTAGTGCATCCCACAGTTCATTCCCATTTCGGATGTGCGGATAAGCATCAACCAACTTGTCTCCAAGCACACTTAGGACGGCACCCACAAAGATTACGGTGGCATCCCCGAACGCTTTATCCTCTTCAGGAGTAAGCGGACCTCTGGGAGTACCTTCCGCAACTCGGTGCACGCCCATAGAAGTGAGCCACAAGAGGGTCTTATTCTACCATCTCTTGAAATGAGAACCCGTAAACGGGTTCGGTTTGAGCGCAACAGCAAAACCAGACGGTGAAAATTGCCAAAGCATATAAGGTTTTTGGATTGTTAGATTATTAGGCAATTTCCGTGTGAGATTAATTACCGAAAACAACATAACAGATGCACAAGCATACTTAACCACACACATCAGACTAAGCACATGCATCAGATCTGAATATGGAAAAAGTAGCAGTGCAAGGTAGGAGAGAAAAAGCACGTACATCGCGACCGGGAAGGTCGCACCAGTAGCAGCAGCACCACCATGGGAATGGTTGATGTCGCCCATGGTGTAGTCGGATCTGTCGATGAAGCAGTCGAACCGACAAAGAGGAGCACGAACAACAGCGAGCAGTCGCGCCGAGACGCTCCCCAAAAACCTTATTGCCCGTCTCCCGGTGCAGGATCTCAACGGACGGAGTTTCGGAGACCTGCTCTCCCGGACGGCTGTGCATGCAGTCGCCGGGATGGGGAAGACTAGAGAGTAGCGCAGCAAAAGGAACTTCGTGAGAGAGACGGACTAGAGAGTTCTGGGAGCTATGTACTCCAGTTCTGATATGTCTCCTGGCATAGCCTGGGAGGAGAGCCGACCGACCGCGTTGCCACGCGTAGGAAGCCAGGGACACGCGGCGAGCATGCACATGCAGGTAGACACGTACCCAACTCAGTTGGTGCACCAAGCAAAAATTTAGGCTTCCTTGAGTGTGTCTCGAACTCGAACTCGAACTCGACTCACGAAACGCGACGTGTGTGCGTGCGTGCGTGACGAGACGATCCGAGCCGAGCCGAGGCGGGGCGGGCGGAGGAGGAGGAGTGCGCGAGGGCTCCTTCCATTCTCACTCACTTGGAAGGACTAGAACATCAGCCCTTATATACCACTCCAACTCTCTTCCAACTAGCAATGTGGGACTAAACTTTGTCCCCCAAGGTTGTCCCAAGCTGCCAACGTGATGGGCCTTGAGATTTCAGGAATTGTAGACTACATGGGCTGCCTTACTGGACTGCAGCCCATCTACATTCAACAGGGATCTCTTCTTTTTAGCAAATCTCGTAAATTGAATGTGCCTTCGAAGTTCGCATAATTGCTTGAAAGAAAAAAAAAACAAGACCAGATGTTCCCTATTGTTATCGGAACGAGACTAAATGTTCGCCCTTAATGAGATGGACCTTGATTCCTCTCTGGTCAGGAAAAGATGCCGCTCCTCTTTGAGACTCTCGAAATAGAACCCTCGACTTGATTAACAAGTTAGGAAGTAGGAAATGTGATTCTACCAGCATCATCCCACTCGCATTCCTAGCGCCGGAGGTAGCTAGAATTATGTAATGAACTACATGGTGAGTTCATTGCACCGGAGGCAGATAGATCGATCGTTGCAAAGATTTGTTGGCTTAGCTGCAGATTGATGTTTATGTTTAGCTCTTTTGAATGCATAGCTTGATGCAAGACATGTTGAAGTGTATAAGTAGATTGCCTAGCCCTTTCCATCAGTTCGGACTTTTGGTTCAAGTGGCTAGTGCATGAAGCTTAACATGGTATCAAAGCCCCAGGTCTCGAGTTCAAATCCTGGTTTTCACAATTTATTCTAAAAATTATCTCCCCCTTCTCGCAGCCTCTTGCCGTGTGGTCCCGTTCGGACTTTTGGTTCAAGTGGCTATTGCATGAAGCTTAACATGGTATCAGAGCCCAGGTCTCGAGTTCAAATTCTGGCTTTCACAATTTATTCTAAATTCCCCGCAGCCTCCTGCCGCGCCCGGCCTCCCGCTGCCTCTTTGCCTCTCTACACGTGTTGACTTGTTTTCTCGTCTTCCCGTCACACGTGAGAGGGGGTATTGAAGTGTATAAGTAGATTGCCTAGCCCTTTTCCATCAGTTCGGACTTTTGGTTCAAGTGGCTAGTGCATGAAGCTTAACAATTGCAACATTGGCAACTAATTAAATCTGTGAAGAGCAAGCAATTCTCATGCTTGTGATCACTCTGGAAAAAAAACATGTAATTTGGTAGCGATGCATGTTGATTTCTGCATCCCCCAGAATGCCATCAAATTATCAAATGTTTTTGTGTTGTAACTTTGTAAGATGCCCACCTGATTCCAGGGCAGTTAGTCTGTTAGCTCATGAACTTTTGCCTAGTTTTCTAGCACTGACACTTCACACATGTTAGTGGATAGCAACTGATGATGCACTTTCTAGCTGTGATAGGAACCAAGATGAAACATAGCCCTTTACCTGTAGTTCAGTGGACCGCCAGATTAAGCAGACAACCCTTGTATAAAATTGGTGCTGTGAGCACAAGTTCATGCATATGGGACTCAAATCAACTGATATCCTGTCTAAATCCGTATGTATATTAGTTCTGCATTTGAGCATACACTAATACGGTAATACCAGGCCAATTATTCAGAAAAGAAGCTACTGAACTAGCAACACATATTCACATACTACTCAAGCATCCTGATCATATTAAGATGAGAAATTCCTACTATTATATCATCATAAATTTAAGTACTACGTAGTATAATTCTACTGCCCAAACCCTTTGTTGCGCAAAGTCCTGGAACACCGAGTCCATCCCAGGAGCTCCAAGAACCAGCACTGCCGTCCGCTGCTGCTATCTCACCCAGGCCGATCATCTGACCATCATCGTCCTCCTTTAACAACCTGATGCACTGGAGAAGCATGTCGATCTCATCGTCCATGTCGCCGCCAAGATGTGCCTGATCGGCCCACAGCCGCGAAGCAAACAGGTTTGAGCAGATCAGGCGTACTAGTTTCATTTTCTACACCTCCTCGTCGTCATCGGCGACCTCGTATTCCTTCTGAGCGTACCCCATGGCGAGGAAATCCTCGATGATCCTCTCTTGCTCTTTAAAAGCAGCCTCTTGCTTGGCGGCAAGCATGTCTAGAGCCTCCCTGAACAAGGGACAGAAAAGGGGATCGCTTGGTGGCTTGTAGGGCGAGGGGAGGGGGTGTTCCATCATGTACCCGATGTGCTCCTTGCTCACAGTAACCATCACCCTCTTCCTCCTCCTCTTCCCACCATCCGCGGCAGCCTTGGACTCGTCGGGCATGGGATTCTTCGCCTTCATCTGCTCCTTCTTCGGCTTCGCTGATCCCCAGTTGGTCCTCTCTTCCTCAGCATCATATGGATCCATGCCGCGCTCTGGCAGTTTCAGGCTGCTCCCGCTTTCCGGAGGCACCATCCAACGTACGCGCCACATGTCGTCCGGCAACACGCTCTCCTCGCTTTCCACCCGTATCGGATCTAAGCACCATATGTGGTCGTCCAGCATCATGTCGACGCTCTCGCTTTCCGGAAGCATCAGACCTGTATGCCATGAGTAGGGCGTAATCATCTTCTCCTCGGCACTCTCGCTTTCCGGATGATTACGCCCTAATATATAGACCTGTATGCCATGAGTACACCTGTATGCCATGATTACGCCCTAATATATAGACCTGTATGCCATGAGTAGCTCCCTAATATATAGTCACTATGCCATGAGTAGACCTGTATGCCATGAGTAGACCTGTATAACTATATAGACCTGTATGCCATGAGTAGACCTGTATGCCATGAGTAGCATCAGATGTGAATTGCGAGGATGCAGCGGCGGCAGACCGAGGAAGAGAGAGGCTCCTCTCTCTCCCTAATATATAGTCACTACGTCACGTCTCCACATTGCCGGCACTTTGCTGCAGGCATTTTTTATAATTTGCCATTAATGGTAGGTTTAGCTGGCAGTTTAGGATTAGTGCCGCTAATGGTGATCTAATTACCGGCGATTAGGAAAAGTGCCCCTAATTTTGGATGAATACAGGCACAATTAAGAGCGCCGCTAGTCATTTGCGGCAGTTTTAAAAGATGCCGCCAAAGTTTCCCTGATTAGCGGCATAGAAAGTGCCGCAATTTTTTTTTTTTGAGATTGATGACACCCGCCAGAAGGGTACCTTAGTAATTTTAGAAAGAGCCGGACGAAAAAAAAGAAAAAAAACCCGCTTCGCTCTCGTCCAGGGCCACACGGGGGCGACTCCATCTCCTAACCCTAGCGGCCGGGACAAGCCCGCGCGGCCGACGGCGTCCGGCGGGGCATCTTTTTGCGGCGTCCACGGGGTGCTGGGCGGCGGATCCCGGCGTGCTTCGGCGGTCGCTGCTGCGTGTGAGGACGACCTATGCCTCCGCTCTGCCTCCAACGAGGTGCCACCATGGAGGGGGAGGGGGCGACGACGGGAAGGGAGATCTCCTCGGTGTTCCTCTTCGGGCAGAAGACGGCGATGTCCTCCGCCTGCTCCTCGAGTGGCAGTGCCGGAGTGGGAGACGGCTAAGGTGCTCCCCGACCTGGCTCTGTTCCTCGCCCAGGTCGTGCCATTCTACCCAGATTGCCTCCGCCCTCAATCTCCCATTCCTCTCCCGCTCTCACCGTCCCCGCCTCTCCCGCCGCGGCGAGGATCCATGGCGACCGGCGCCGCCGCCGGGCGGGCGTCGGTGCGGCCCGTCGACAGGAACGGCGCGGCGCCACGCGGCAGCGCGCGCTCCAAGTCGGTCTCGCCGCGGCGGCCGCCATCCCCCGCCCGAGCGCGCCCCGCCGCCGGCGACCACGACGGCGCCGCTGGTACGTCGGCTCCTTCCTCTCCCACGAATGTATCAGATGACGCCCCGCCCTTGGGCGCTCTTCCTGTTTTGGGGTTTCTCCGGGAATTTTATTGCGGCATGCTGGAAGCGGCAGTAGAGTTCTGCTGCTAGAAAGGGGATATTTTCTGGTAACCGGAATGCCATAGGTTAGACGCGCACCGCATCAGTGGCAGCTCGATGATACTATTAATTAATCGCTGTTACCTGAATATATTTGCATATATTACCGTTAGGCTGTCAATCCGTGTTCTTCAGTTACATATATCATGATACCTTTTTTTTTGCGAATTAGTTACATCATGATAACTGGCACATTACTGTTCTTATTACTACCATTTACAATTTCTAGATCGTTTTCGGAATTGATAAAGGGTGCGTTTCTCAGATGTGTGCAGAGTAAGGGTCGCGGGAAGGATCCGGCCGAAGAACGCCGATGAACTAGCTCAGGGCGCCGACTTCGATAATATTGTGGAGTTGCAGCCTGAGGTTAGTATGTCCGGCCTATTTTACTCGCTGAGCCCGTGCTTCTTTATTAGCATCACCGACATCATGGATTAAAGTTCTTTTGAAATTTTTGCTCGCTATTGCAAGTACATTGTATAGGATTGGTGGATTTTGCAGATCATTGTTACTCCATGGTTGAGAGGAGAGATTCCTGTTGCATAGTTAGCACTATATTATAATAGATCACCTGATTAGTCCACCTACAAAAGTGATGCCATAAACTTGTTAATTTGGTATATGTAAAGTGAGTTATCTGAATTTGTGAACAATCTCTCTGCTGTTTGCTAAGAAATTTAACTGTAGCTTTACGGGCTTGGCTAGTCGATTCTATGTAGTTCCCTTGTGTTTGAGATTTTGGAATGTAGACAGAGGCACGCTGATGATAGCTGAGTCCGCACGCTGATGAAATTATATCTCGTATTGGTGATAATGTTTTTTCTTTCTTTTATCCGCAAGTTCTGTTTGTTCTGGGTGGCAGGGGAGGGTGGGGATGACGCTCTCCAAGTGCTGGATCTGAAGGCCGGAGGTTGAGCTAAATGCCCCAGTATTATTATTTTGTGGATCGGCTCCACCAACGCCTCACCAAGGCGAAGATATTCGAGGAGTACACAATTCCTTGATTATTGGCAGTAGTGCTCCAAATTTCTATATGCGGTACTTTATACGGTAATATTAGCTTGCTGTTATGCATGGCTAGCTCACAATACATTTAGTTGAGCATATACAACAGGATTATCGTACTACAAGTTGATTGCTGCATTGAACTAAGCCCTGCTGAATATATGTATTAGTGATGTAAAATGTTATCTAGCCATTATTTGCATTAGAAATTAGAAAATATATTTATGTAGCCTTTCAAAGGTTTATGAACTGCCGAGTGATGTGCTCTTTTATTGTTCTTATTATTTCTTGGTGAATGTTAACTAATGGACTGCTAAGTATGTAGGAAAAAAAGACAAAACACCAGTTCTGTATTTCATTGCCTGTTCTAAGCTGCTAAGTTTTTGTGTTGTTGCCACTTAGGTACATGGTTGTTGAAGAACATAGGTAGTGCATCCTAATATATTGGTTTTTACAAAAAAATACGTTTTTGGTATATCCTCTGAGTTAGATAGTACATCATACTGACTTGGAGGTCCTTCATCCAATGCCACGCACATATTGAAATCCGGCCAGGGCCATATCATAACACACTCCCATAAATTTTAGAAGTTTACCATATATATCAGTATCTGGTTCCAAACACTAAACTTACTCTTAGAAGTTTGCTGCTCATCACTTTCTCGTGTTCCCATGTAGAATGTTGAATTAGCTCTTATTCTGTACTCCCTCCGTTCCCTATTAACTGACTCTGATTTATTACAACTTTTTACTAAATCAGAGTCAATTAATAGGGAACACAGGGAGTACTTGCTTGCTTATATCACACCCTTTTCATGCTACCCCCTACAAAAAAAGATTGGCAATTGAAATTCTTTGGACAGTTAATCAACAGTTGACAAAAAACATTCAACCTCCTGTCGACGATGTCCAGTCTTATTCACTTGCATTTCTTTTCACATTTAATGACATGACACTTTCCTTTGAATCTTTTACTAGTTCATTGCTCTCTGATCTGCTTATATTTTGATTAGTTTTTATTTAACCTTTTGTTGTGTAGAATAAGATTGTATAGGGATCTGTCGATGTCGAACTATTCTTAGAGGCTGCACTTGGTTTATATTATGGAAAAGTAAACAAACCTGACAGGCTAAAGGTGATCATTGTATTGCTTACTGCTTAGGGACATGTTACAGTTACACAATCAAACATGAATTGGATTTATTGTGTTCTCAGCTACTCAACTTACCTCTAATTCGGAACATACATTCTGTAGGCTCTTTTACTTCTTGCACGCTCCATTGAGGCAGATCCAAGCACAGTTATTATGTGGGTGTTTTATCTTCATATTTACTATCAAAAGGATGAAGGACTTGGAACATTTTCAGTGAACTGGAGGGTGGGTGGAGGGCGGAGGGCGCGCTCACCGGTGCTCTGACTTCATGCTCGACGAGGAAGAGGGCTTGAATGTATCGAGTTTTGTTAGGTAACTTTGTAGTATATATGACATTTCAGATAACTGAAAGGTAAACCTCAACCTGTTTGTTTGCGAATATGAGTAGTGGGGCCTCTTGCAGATCCTCATGTCGAAGCGCTTTCTCTGCAGCAACAATGTTCCAGTCACCATTCACTCCAGTAAATCCAAAATTTTCCAGTCCCAAGGACAGATACAGGTCTGTGAAGAAATGGAAGCACCTTACCAAGAGCAGATTTGGCATCTTCAAATGTTGATGCGGAGGCAGAATCAATAACATATACTATAGCATGTGCCTCATCATAATATTTCTCCCATATTGTTCTTAGGCCAGGCTGTCAAAAACATGTAATCCGCATTGGAATTTGCAATAGCTAGAAAAATATTATTATCGAACTTGTATTTTTTGTGAAATTTACGAATGAAGTTGATCCCTCCTTGTTAGCTGTCATGAAGTTAAGATCATATCTACAGTTTAATATGCTTCATTAAGCAAAACATAAATCATATAACGTGAAAGGTGTAACTTGTTAATCATCATTCATAGCCAAAGTTTATGTTTGTACAACACTTAAAGTAGATTAGACAGTAGTAGTAAACGAGAAACTTTCGCACAGCTATAAGGTACATATAAAGGATGTAGACCAAGATCACTGCACCATTGAAGCAAGGTCTTACATAAGATAAACATTTTCTGCAGATCTTAAATGAATGTGGAAAACTTGTAAAAAATGATGGTTACATGCCTTCAGTATAAATATTGACTGTAATATTTCAATAGTTTGCATATCTTCAGGAAAATTTAATGTTTGAGGCTTCGAAACAAGGGAATGAAAACTGGCCTACATTTGCCAGCTACCTAATCTAGCTACCTTGGTTTTGCAAAATGAAGAGTGTTCTATCTCCAGGAATTAGAGTGACAGCATGGAGAAAATGCAATTGCATGATTCTAGCATCAATGAGTCATTCTGTTTGAAATAGAATGCGACATTTGTTGCTCAAGTAAAGATTTGCAGTCAAACTAAAATAAGCTGTGAAACACAATCTGGCGACCAGTGTAGCCAAACATCAATCAGTGTATTGCCCGGTTCTAGCAAAAGTAGATAAAACATGTGCAGCTCTACTATGGTTACAATTAATATTCTTGAGCAAGATCTCTCCCAGGTTTCATCATTTTGATATCCATTAATAGATGAGCAAATGCCCATCTATCTTCCATAAACTGAAAACAACCCCGAATGGTGAACGGGGAAGCTTGTCTAATGTCTATAGCACAAGAAACCATACCTGGCCTCCCAGATACCAGAAAACAAGTTTCACATTTGCATCTTCAATGCGTCCAATATTAAGCCCCACAGTTGGAATGACACGATCATGTGGAAGCCCTTCTCCTTTCAAATAGATTGACTTCAACTTTTCTAGCAAGGTCTGCATAGTCATGATTAGAAGCATGTCAAGTTTTAGTGTAAATCTAATAATCATATAGAAATAAACTCAATCTTCAACATGAGGATACTGCCACGTAAAGGAGACATGGTTGGGTCAATACTTCATGCATGTAAACATAAGTTTCAGATGAATTACCGTCTTCCCAGCCTTATGGACTCCAAGTATGAGTAGTCGGAACTCTGTCTTGCTAAACACATGGTTCCACAGGCCGTAGAACAAGGAGAACATTTCTGGTATTCCCCTCTTCTCAATCGGTTACGACCTTGGTGCACCGATGACCCCGCAACCTGAATAAATCAATCTCAGGTTACACATATTTTCCTTGTACTAATCTGAGATATGAATCTGAAGCAACTAAATACTCGATAATGAGCAGGCTCTGACTTTCAAAATTGCAATGAATACTCAGTACAGTATCATCAACGCCACACTTGCATTGCGCGATAGCACGAACTACCCATTCCCAAACCCTGGGCTAATCCAAACCATCCACCACCACCATTTCGGATTCTCAAACTGGACGAGCGGTACCAATTCGTCCCAACCACGACCAATTCGGTTCACCAATACCTAACCCCCTGCCAGATCCCAACTCCGTTCAAGAGTGGGAATATTTGCACACATCCGAACACCAACCGCGGAATCGCTCGGCGTACCATTGAAGTAAACCAATGCGCATCAAATCTGGGGCGGCGAAAACAAATTCTAGAGCGGAGAGGGTAAAAAGCGTGTAAACCACGATGCGGAGGCGAAGATCCAGATCACTCACCGGAGGAGGGGACGGACTCGTACCTGCCACTGGTCGTCCACTCTCTGCCGCCGCCAGGCAGGCGCTGTTGTCGGCGAGCAGCGGGAGGAGGGGCGGCCTGAACGAGCCTGGAGAGGGTGGCTCTCCTCCAAGAGAACGAGGACGAGCTTACGAGCGTCGCGCGGCCGGCCACCATCGTCCACGCCAGGAGTGCCGAGGACGAAATCGAGTGCGCGCGCGACCGCGCGTCCAGCCGCCGCCGCTCCTTTGCTCCCTTCTGCCGCCGCCGCTCGGTCTCACCTCCAACCGCGCTGAGCTCCGTCTCCATGGCCGGGCTGGGCCGAGCCGCCGCTATCTCTAGAGGAGGAGGAGGAGGTGAGAGGAGGCAGGGATTGGGGGAGGACGGGAGGCACGGGATTGGGGAGAGGATGAGGCTTTGGTTGGCTAGGGTTTTCACCTCTTCAATTTTCTGAGCGACGCGAGCACGAACCCTCGTTGTCTCAAACAAACGGCCCCACGCATGCACGGGCCCAGCCGTCATGCACCCAGAACAAGCAGCGGCTGGTACAAAAATAATTACTGGATCCGACGGTTGAGGTGCAAAGCGGGTTTCAGAAGGGTGAAACGGACGAACACGATCGTTTTGCCCCTCTCAGACCCCCTGGATGGCTGGGTAGTCTAGCAACATTTATAGGAGAAATATATTGGTTCTGCATTTGACGATACACTCATGCCAAGCCAAGTCTTCAGAAAAAGAAGCTACTGAACTAGCAATACATATTCACATAGTACCTCTCAAGTATCCTGATCATATTTTCGCAAAAAAAAAGTATCCTGATCATATTCTGATCTGAAATGCCTACGATTATCATCATAAATTTAAGTACTACTGCCCGAACCCTTGTTGTACATACTCCTGGAGCACCGAGTCTACTCCGGGAGTAGAACAGGAGCTCCAAGAACCAGCGCTGCCGCCCGCTGCCGCTCCGCCGCCGACCAGTTGGCTGTTGCCCTCCTCGAAGCCGCTGATCTGCCGGAGCAGCATGTCGAGCTCATCCTCCATGTCGCCGCCAAAGGTCACGGAGCTCGCCGTCGGTGTGGAGCTCGAGCTGTCGATGCCCGCTGCCGCCTCGCCGGTGGTGCTCGTGGAGAGCGGTGTGGTGCTGCCGCTGCCCCAGACGGCTCCCTGGTCTTCCACGCTAACGCGGCCCGTGTAGGGACTGGTTTGGATATGCGACCAGAACCTAGCTGTACCGATCCCTGCGTAGCTGGTGGCAGCAGGAGAAAGAAGAGATTGCTGGGCCGGCCACGGTGGTGCGGCGAGGTTGCCGTAGAAGGTGAACGAGCCGGGGTTAGATTCCTGTGGGATGCCGTGGCGCCGCTGCACGCTTAGCTGCATCCTCTCGAGCGCCGATGACGACGCGGCGCCGTAGCCGGCCGGGCTGGCGAGGATGAGGCGTGGCTGCGGCAGCGCGTACCTGATCCCCCGGCGGCCGCCACCGAGCAATCGCCGCTTGAGCTTGGTGTTCCAGTAGTTCTTGACGTCGTTGTCCGTCCTCCCCGGCAGCTGCGCGGCGATGGTCGACCACCTGCACCATGAAATTAAGTCCTTTAGCTACGCGTCGCAGCGGTGGTTGGAAAGGTGTCTACCTAGTATATGAACGCGGATGCGCGTCTATGCGCGGAGGCACGAACCTGCTCCCGATGCTGGCGTAGAGGCTGCATATGAGCCGGTCCTCGTCGTCGGTGAATCCGCCGTGCCGGATGTTGGGCCGGAGGTAGTTGAGCCACCGCAGCCGGCAGCTCTTGCCGCACCTGTTCAGGCCTGCAGCCATCGACGTGCGCATATAAACACATGATCGATCACTCCGGTCATCCGGTGCCACAGAGGCACATGCGCATAGCCAGCCGCCCTGGTGGGCACGAAAGATCATTGCATCATACATATACACACGTACCGATCTTGCGAGGGAGCGCGATCCAGTTTTCGCCGGTACCGTGCGCGGCGATGTAGGCCCTGAGCACGGCGTCCTCCTCCGCCGCCCACGGCCCCTTCTTCACGCTCGCCTTGTCGCAGCACGGCGCCCGCCCCATCTTCAGTTCACCCGGAGCGAGCTTGACCTCTCGATCGATCTCCTTCGCTCCTTCGGTTCACCTCTAGCTTACCAGCTAGCTCGATCGCATGTAGCGTGCACCGCTGTGGCCGACGCAGCAGCAGTGAGTGCTGGGTTGATCGACGGCGCCGGTGGATGGCTTGTGAGTGGTGAGACCGTGAGAGTGTGCCGCGAGGACCGGGCATTTTATAGGGACCGATGAGCTCGGGTTGACGGCTTGGGAGGACAAAAGTACTATGCTATATACTGCTCCTAGTATTAATCGATTTGTATATGGCCGCCCCTCTCGATTGCTCCATGTCATGCTTGCGCGCTCAGCTTGTTCTCAACTTCTTTTTGCGTGACTATGTTTCAGACTTTCAGTCCTTCTCAGTCCTCAGATATGTCATCAAATCCTAGTTGCAAATCAAATCATGTTGCAACTGATAACTAGCATGAATCACGAAACAAATCTGACGGCTTGAATAATTTTTATTAGTTGCATCTTCATCTGCAACTGAAAAAATCTCAGTTGCAACTTCAGTTGCAACTAAAAAAATCCAGTTGTAACGCAACTTGCAACTTATATGCATAAATTATGATGCAACAAACGGTTTATGACTTGACTGAGCATGAACCAAATCCCTAGACTTTTTTAAATCTCACTCCCCTACAATTATTTTGTTTACAATTTCATACCTCTTTATTCATTATATGAATCACAGCTGCATCACAATCCAAAAGAAGTAATTCTAGAGAAAAATATGTTTTTCGTCTTTCTTTAAGTAAGGGCAAAGCTTTGCATGTATTGTAATATATATTGACATAGAAGAAGCAAGCAGGACATATGGCCGGAGTCAAGAAAGAAAATTAGAAATAAATAGAAATAAAGGAGATCGCCATATTGGGAGTGTGCTTATGCTATAATCTCCGCAAAATGCTTGGCACATGCAAAAAAAAAACAATCCCTAGTTTTTTCCATGATTTTCTCGATGAGCACCGAAGGTAGAGAAGACGTGTTGTTGGAAACCCTAACCTTCCGCTCATTCTAAATATTCCAGGCGATGAGAGGATGGCGGGTGGTGCAGAGCCCAAGGGGATGTGCAATGTCGGAGTTGTAGATAGCTTGCCAAAAATGTACGAATCTCATTGAGCGGCCTTACTTTCACCACTACACATGAAACTAGCCAGCAGGTAGACGGAAAACCAAAACTGATCCCGGGTGCATATGCACCCTATATGTATAAAACATATTTTAAAAACGTAAAAAAGTTAGGAAAAAAATTTAACATGTAGAGAGACATGTTCTATGTCTGCGCGTCAGGTTTCACATAAAACCGACATTTTTTGTATCCTGTGTAAAAAAGACAAACAATGCTTCGAGAAATAGACTATTTTAGCACCAAAAATTTATCTTTTTTGCACAGGGCACAAAACATATCGGTTTTTGCTGAAACAACTTTATAAGCATGTATCATGTCAAGGTATACGCGAGGCATTTTTATTTGTATTTTTTGACATTTGTAAATATATTTAATATGTATTTTAAATAAAGGGTGCATATGCACCCGGGTGCAGAAACACCATGTCCGCAGGTAGAAGAATAAGAAGTGGTATGTGTCTTTAGGCTGGCATCACATGGCACACAAGGAGTTTGACAAACCATTTCTTCTTCATAATTTGATTACTAGAAGGTAACCTTCCACGGGCCAAATGACATGTGTATTCTACGAAGATGTGATTGTCGTTTGAACCATTAAGTCGAATCTCCTTTCCTTTGTTATTTCGATACCGGCACTTGTCCGAGACATGATCATCGGTATCATTATACCTAGTTCGATATCGTTACCGACAAAGCTATTCAACTTGTTTTCGTGAAATTACATCCTCATGACTTAGTCATGTGTTGCAACTTGGATGTAATCTCACCGAGTGAGCCCATAGTATCTTCCGGCTACAAATTCCGCTCTTGACACATACGCCTCAACCCATCTCATTGGAATACCTGAGAAGCACATTTATGACCACCCTGTTGCGGTGTGGCGATTGATGATGTCTTAGTAGCCGCCGGTGATACTGATTAGATATGGTCTCACGGTCTAAGGGTTAGGTTACTACGCTTTCATAAATATCGTAACGTGAACTTCGTAACTTGATCGTGTTACAATACTTATATTTTGGAATATCCATCATATCATTCACTCAATGATATGACTCCATTGTCAATGACATGTGTGTCCATGATCGAGAAACCTCGATCATCGAATCACACTGAACTAGTTTGCGAATGCTCAATAGGGACCCTGGTTTGTGATGGCGTGTAACTCACATGTTCGTTGGGAACCCCAAGAGGAAGGTATGATGCGCACAGCAGCAAGTTTTCCCTCAGAAAGAAACCAAGGTTTATCGAACCAGGAGGAGCCAAGAAGCACGTTGAAGGTTGATGGCGGCGGGATGTAGTGCGGCGCAACACCGGAGATTCCGGCGCCAACGTGGAACCCGCACAACACAACCAAAGTACTTTGCCCCAACGAAATAGTGAGGTTGTCAATCTCACCGGCTTGCTGTAACAAAGGATTAACCGTATTGTGTGGAAGATGATTGTTTGCGTAAAACAAGAGAACAAGTATTGCAAGAGATTGTATTTCAGTATAGAGAATTGGACCGAGGTCCACAGCTCACTAGAGGTGTCTCTCCCATAAGATAAACAAGATGTTGGGTGAACAAATTACAGCTTGGGCAATTGACAAATAAATAGGGCATGACCATGCACATACATATTATGATGAGTATAGTGAGATTTAATTGGGCATTACGACAAAGTACATAGACCGCCATCCAACCGCATCTATGCCTAAAAAGTCCACCTTCAAAGTTATCATCCGAACCCTCCAAGTATTAAGTTGCAAAGCAACAGTACAATTGCATTAAGTATGGTGCGTAATGTAATCAACAACTACATCCTTAGACATAGCATCAATATTTTATCCCTAGTGGCAACAAGACAACACAACCTTAGAACTTTCGTCACCGTCCTGTGTGTCAATGCAGGCATGAACCCACTATCGAGCATAAATACTCCCTCTTGGAGTTACAAGCATCTACTTGGCCACAGCATCTACTAGTAACGGAGAGCATGCAAGATCATAAACAACACATAGATATAACTTTGATAATCAACATAACAAGTATTCTCTATTCATCGGATCCCAACAAACGCAACATATAGAATTACAGATAGATGATCTTGATCATGTTAGGCAGCTCACAAGATCCGACAATGATAGCACAATGGGGAGAAGACAACCATCTAGCTACTGCTATGGACCCATAGTCCAGGGATAGACTACTCACACATCACTCCGGAGGCGACCATGGCGGCGTAGAGTCCTCCGGGAGATGATTCCCTCTCCGGCAGGGTGCCGGAGGCGATCTCCTCGGATCCCCCGAGATGGGATCGGCGGCGGCGGCGTCTCTGGAAGGTTTTCCGTATCGTGGCTCTCGGTACTGGGGGTTTCGCAACGGAGGCTTTAAGTAGGCGGAAGGGCAGGTCAGGAGGCGGCACGAGGGGCCCACACTACAGGCCGGCGCGGCCAGGGCTTGGGCCGCGCCGCCCTGTAGTCTGGCCACCTCGTGGCCCCATTTCGTCTCCTCTTCGGACTTCTGGAAGCTTCGTGGCAAAATAGGACCCTGGGCGTTGATTTCGTCCAATTCCGAGAATATTTCGTTACTAGGATTTCTGAAACCAAAAACAGCAGAAAACAAGAATCGGCACTTCGAGCATCTTGTTAATAGGTTAGTTCCGTAAAATGCACGAATATGACATAAAGTGTGCATAAAACATGTAGATAACATCAATAATGTGGCATGGAACATAAGAAATTATCGATACGTCGGAGACGTATCGCATCCCCAAGCTTAGTTCTCGCTTCGTCCCGAGCAGGTAAAACGATAACACGTATAATTTCCGGAGTGACATGCCATCATAACCTTGATCATACTATTTGTAAAGCATATGTAGTGAATGCAGCGATCAAAACAATGTATATGACATGAGTAAACAAGTGAGTCATAAAGCAAAGACTTTTCATGAATAGCATTTCAAGACAAGCATCAATAAGTCTTGCATAAGAGTTAACTCATAAAGCAATAATTCAAAGTAAAGGCATTGAAGCAACACAAAGGAAGATTAAGTTTCAGCGGTTGATTTCAACTCATAACATGTATATCTCATGGATATTGTCAACATAGAGTAATATAATAAGTGCAATAAGTGTAAGGGTATTTTACCCTTATCCATTATTTTGGTATCTATGACACCGTGCTAGAGTATTTGGACTAATACATGCCTACAAGATGACTTTCAGGTATTAGCCAAAGAGGTATGATGGTGTTGCAATGGAACAAAAGGCAACGGGAGACCCCCCCAATTCGACGAAAAATCAGCTAGTTTTTCTGAGCCAGGCCGGTCACAGATCCGGCTGGACCGGCCCCGGCACCGGCAGCCCTGGCCGCCAACCGGACCCCGAACCGGTGCCATCCGGCGACATCCAAGAAAGAAACGAAGCTATCCGGCGCGCGTCCGGTCACCAGCCCGGCTTCGACCGGCCGCTCCGGTCCACGGCCCGGTCCGACCGGCGCTCGACCGAGCGGCCCGGCCAGCAACCGGTTCTCAGCGCTCGTGACATCCGGGCCACATCCAAGTAGCTCCGAAGTCTGCCCGGCCAAGTCCCTGGTCCCAGCCTCGGTTGGAAACCGGCCGGCCCGGTCCGTGGTCCTGGTCTCGACCGGGCCGTGGACCGGCCTCGTCCGGCGCAAAATCCGGTTGACCGGGTTTCTCGAAGAATCCGTCGATGTGGCAAGTGACCAACGGCCGTATTTAGAAGAACACTATAAATAGGTCTTCTCCTACCTCCGAACAGCTAGGCACTACACTACAAGCTGTTCTTGAGCTCTCTCTCTCATACTCCATTGCTAGAAACACCAAAAGCCTCGCATCTCCCTCCTCCTCCACCCAAACTCAAATCCCTCCGGGAATCATTAGAGGAGGACCCGATCTACCGTTCTACCAAGCCAAATCTCATTCCCCTTGTATTCATTGAGAAGCTTGCTTCCTAGGGTTCCTAGGAAACCCTAGGTAGGCAAGAGGAGTCCGAAGCATCCGGGCTGTGGATTTGCTCCGGCAAGATTGTGAAGGTTTGGAGGCTACCTCAAAGTCTACCACAAGTGAGTGAGCTATTCCTTCGTGGGATAGGCTCCGGAGAATAGGGTGAGCCTTCGTGGCGCGGGGAATCCTTCGTGGGACCTCCACTCCTCCAAACGTGACGTACCTTGTTGCAAAGCAAGGGAACACGGGAATACATCCTCGTCTCCGCGTGCTATCTGTTATCTCTAACCGAACTCCTTACTTGTGATTTAACTGCCTGTGAGAGCCTTCGTGCTCGAGTTAGTTGTATTCTCATATAGGTTGCTTCACCTAGTTTGCATTAGGCTCATCTTTATATTCCGCAAAGCCTAATATTGCAAAGAAAGAATTAAAATTTGTAGAAACCTATTCACCCCCCCTCTAGGTTTACCATCTCTATACTTTCAATTGGTATCGAGCCCGGACTCTTATTAAGGGCTTCACCGCCTTAAGAGTGAGATGGATAAACTCTTCGAGGGTCTAGATGAAGACTCTAACCTTTCGGTTAAAGAGATGAAATCTAGATTCTTGGCATATGAGGCCGAGAAGAAGAAAAAGGAGGATGAGCTACAAAACCAAATGGCAGAAATGACTGCCATGCTTAAGAACCTAACAACCTAACTGCGGGTGGAACTTCTAGTGGGGCTTCGGTCTCTAAGGAGTCCTACCATGATGTTAACTATAACTATCCTAGAAACACTTCACCCATGCCTCATATAAACCATAGTGGGACCGTTCCCCATTACGATGGAACTCACTTTCCACATTGGAAATCTGCTATGGAATCTCATATTCGCAGCTGCAGTGTGGAGCTATGGGAGCTCATTGTTCATGGATATCCGGAGCCACAAGATCCCACTCGGTTGACATCCACCGAGTTCTACAACCGTCAACTCAATGCATCCGCACGTGACAAGATTAGAAGTGGCATCAACCGCAAGCTTCTTGATCAAGTCGATGACATTGTCTCCGCTAAAGAGTTGTGGGATCGGATCGTAGTACTACAAGAGGGAACCGATTTGATCCAATCAGCTCTCTATGAGACCGCAAAGCAAGAGGCCTACCAATTCATGATTCGGGATGGAGAATCCATATTTGATGCCTATGCTAGGCTTGGTGCTCTGAAAGTAAGGGTCAAGGGACTTGGTGTTGAGAAGTACAATGACGGATTTGAGATGAACGAAGCCTTCATAAAATCCAAGGTCATTGCTATGATTGCCGTCAAACAAGAAGACACCAACCTTGGACTCAACTTGCAAATCATGACCAAGAGTGCCGATCTCAACTCCGATGATCTAGTCTCCTATGTGGCCGCCAATGAAAGCATGGCCAAAGCCGGGAAGAGGCTCAAGGCAATGAACCGTGTTGATGAAGCCTCACACAACCATGAAGCGTCACACAACCTTGCTCTCAAAGCTAGAGCCGACCATGAAAGCAACGAAGACTATGAGATTGAAGAAGATGAAGAGATGACTTCAACTAGTGACATTGCTACCGACTTTGCTTTCTTTGCCAAGAAGTACAAGGCAAAGTTCCCAATGCTCCTCAATGACAAGAAGAAGAAGAGAACTTGCTACAATTGTGATGAAGATAACCACTTTGCAAATGAGTGCCCTTATGAGAAAAGGGTAGACAAGCCAAAGTTCATCAAAGGGGTCAAACCAAGATTGAAGCCGAACCCAATCAACGATCGGTACAAGAAGAACAAGGGAAGAGCTTTTGTTGGGGCCGAGTACTTGTCCGATGAAGAAGAGGAAGATGAGGAGAAGGAGGCCGGAGTGGCCGGTTTAGCATACTCTAAGCCCGGGTCACTCTTCACATATGACTACTCCAAAGATTACTCCACCGGAGAATGATGTTGGCTCTTCCTTCATGGCAAGAACAACTCAAGATGATGACTCCGATGACTCTCCCTCCTCTTCAATCATTGGCTCTTGTCTTATGGCAAGGGAAACCAAGGTAATGGAACCTCCACCTTCCCTATCTAGTGTTCTTGATGATGAAAACGAAGATCAAGAAGAATTAACTATGCTTAAGGAACTCTATGATGTTAGATGCACCCTTCGTGGTGAAGCTCTTGTCAAGTTTGATTTCTTGATGGACTCACTCAAAGAGAAGGATGAGTCCATTGAGGAATTAGAATATCAATTGAATGAGAAGGAACGGAGATTCAATCTCCTAAGACAAGAGCTAAAAACCGAAAGGTGCATATCTCAAGGCCTTAAGCAACAAATTGAAACTTATGAACTTGATAAAGTTAAGGACCTAGAAACTATTGATAGGGCTCAATTATTGACCCAAGAGCTCAATGCTTCAAAGGAGGAACTTGAAGTTGCTCATGCTTCTCTCACTAGGGATCTTGACCACCTTGAAAGAGCTAACAAGCTTGTCAAGGATGAGCTCAAGAAACTTGGAGAGAATCATGATCTACTTCAAGAATCCTACAAAAAGGCTCTTGGATCAATGAAGGATCCCTTTGATGTTGAAAAGCTTGCTTGTTCCTCCATTTCCTTTACTAGTGAGCATGCTAAACTTGTTGAGGAACATGTTCGTTTACAAGAGGAACTTTCTTTGCATGTTGAGACCAATGCATATCTTGAGTCCTTGGTGACCAAATATGGTCTTGACTATCATCCTAATGAATCTTCTTGTGAGCAAGCATCTATTCTTGAGGAAAATGTTAGGCTAACAAAGGAACTTGCAAAGTTCACCACCGCCAAGAACAAGATGGGATTGGATGACCTCTTGAGTAAGCAAAGGTCAAACAATCAAAAGTATGGACTTGGATATACTCCCAAGTCTCACAAGAAGAACAACTACAAGAAGGAGAAACCCGCTCAAGATAAGAACAAGAAGGTCACTAACAATGGCAAAGCCTCAAAGGGCAAAGCCACTAGTGGTGCCCACACGGGGCCAAACGATCACTATGCATTATTTGTTGATTATTATGGTGATGTCTATGCTAACTATGTTGGCCCTCCTAATGGCTATGCTTATAGAGAGTACTCAATTTGGGTACCAAAAGATATTGTTGCCATTGCAAAGGAACCCATTAATCGATGGGTTCCTAAATCCTCTACTTGATCTTGTAGGGGTATTCCTCCGTGGTCCAAAATGGGTGTTTGATAGTGGATGCACCAATCATATGACCGGAGGAAAAGGTGTGCTTGATCAATTCATTGAAGATATCCACAAGAAGTCAAGCATTACCTTTGGTGACAACTCAAAGGGAAAGGTACTTGGGTATGGCAAGGTAGCAATCTCTAAGGACTTGTGCCTTGAGACGGTTATGCTTGTTGAACACCTTGGCTATAACTTACTTTCTATATATCATCTTGCCGATGCCGGTTACAATTCATATTTCACTAAATATTATGTGCAAGTCTTTAGGAGTGACAATCTCAAATTGGTCCTTGTTGGATTTGTGGAGAACAACCTTTATGTGGTTGACCTCTCGAAAGAGAGTCCCTCCTTCTCCACATGTCTAATGGCGGCCAAGCATGACGAAGGATGGTTGTGGCATCGCCGCCTTGGTCATGTTAACATGAGGAATCTTAAACAACTCCTAAAGGGTGAGCATATTGTGGGACTAACCGGTGTTTCTTTTGAGAAAGATCGTGTTTGTAGTGCATGTGTAGCCGGAAAGCAACTCAAGAAGAAGCATCCCATCAAGAGTATTGTTACCACATCTAGGCCTTTGGAGCTCCTTCATTTGGACCTCTTTGGGCCATCACACTATGATACTCTTGGTGGAAGCAAGTATGGACTTGTCATTGTTGATGATTACTCAAGATACTCTTGGGTCTTTCTCCTTAAGTCTAAGGACGAGACCCATAGAGAGTTCATCACCTTCGCCAAGAAAGCTCAACGTATGTATGAATCCGAGATCAAGGCAATTAGGACCGATAATGGCACCGAGTTCAAGAACTACACTATGCAAGAGTTTGTGGATGATGAGGGCATCAAGCATGAGTTTTCGGCGCCATACACCCCTCAACAAAATGGTGTTGTTGAAAGGAAGAACCGGACTATCATTGAGATGGCAAGAACCATGTTGAGTGAATTCAACTCACCCCACAACTTTTGGGGAGAAGCCATCTCTACGGCCGTCCACTACTCCAACCGGCTCTTCCTCCGTCCCCTCCACAACAAAACCCCATACGAGCTCCTTACCGGTAACAAGCCTAATGTCATGTATATTCGTGTCTTTGGATGCAAATGCCTTGTTAAGAACAACAAAGGAAAGCTCGGTAAATTTGAAACTAGAACCATAGAGGGTATATTTGTTGGATATGCGGAGAACTCTCACGCCTATAGATACTACAACCGGTCCTCCGGGACTATTGAAGTATCTTGTGACGTGGTGTTCTTGGAGGATAATGGCTCCCAAGTGGAGCAAGTTGTTCCATGTGGTGCAGGTAATGATGTTGATCCATCTAGTGCCATCAAGCATATGGGCATTGGACACATCCGGCCCATGGAGGTTCATAACGATGATCAAGATGATGGAGTAGATGTCTCAAGCACGCCACAAGTAGAGCCTAGCTCAACTCAAGCCGAACCATCAAGTGCAACTCAAGAACCATCCTCCACTCAAGATGAGTCTCAATCCGAAGAACAAGAAGAAGATCCTCATTCCATGGAGCAAGATCATGATGACGATCAAGAAACATCCTCTACTCATGATCTAGCTCAAGTGGTCCCTCATGATCAAGTACTTGCAAGAGATGAATTCATTGATCATGAAGGAACCATTCGGAAGATCAAGGCCGCTACAAGGGCAAGTGACATGAAAGTGGATCAAGTCCTTGGTAGCATCTCAAGAGGAGTGGTAACTCATAGACACCATGCATTACTTATCACTTATTGTCAACATCATGCTTTTGTGTCTAGTTTTGAACCACTTAAGGTACATGAAGCCTTGGTTGATCCGGATTGGGTAATTGCCATGCAAGAAGAATTGGAGTGTTTCACTCGTAATGAAGTATGGTCTCTAGTTGAGAGACCCAAGGATCATCGCATCAATGTCATTGGGACCAAATGGGTATTCAAGAACAAGCAAGATGAGAATGGCATTGTTATACGAAACAAAGCAAGGAAATTTGAGATGTCCATGATGGGAGAGTTGAAGTTCTTTCTAGGCTTCCAAGTGAGGCAACTTGCAAAAGGCACCTTCATCTCTCAAGAAAAGTATGTGAAGGACATGCTCAAGAAATTCAACATGACCAATGCAAGTCCAATGAAGACACCCATGCCCGTAAAGGGGCAACTTGGTTCATGTGACGGTGAGAAGGATGTGGACATAAAGATATACCGCTCCATGATAGGATCCTTGCTCTACCTTTGTGCCTCTAGGCCGGATATCATGCTAAGTGTAGGGATGTGTGCTCGTTTTCAATCCGCTCCCAAGGAGAGCCATTTAGTGGCGGTCAAACGGATACTAAGATACCTTGTTCTCACTCCTACTCTCGGGCTATGGTATCCAAAGGGGTCAACCTTTGAACTCATTGGCTATTCGGATTCCGATTGGGCCGGTGATAAGGTTGATCGGAAGTCTACCTCCTGGGCTTGCCAATTTATTGGCCGGTCATTGGTGAGTTGGTCATCCAAGAAACAAAACTCCACCGCCCTATCCACCGCCGAAGCCGAATACATATCCGCGGCATCTTGTTGCACTCAATTGTTATGGATGAAGCAAACCTTGAAAGACTATGGTGTGTCTCTTGGTACGGTGCCTCTTCTTTGTGACAATGAAAGTGCAATAAAGATCGCCAACAACCCGGTTCAACATTGTCGCACCAAACATATTGACATTCGCCATCACTTCCTACGTGATCATGTTGCCAATAAGGATATTGATCTCACTCATGTGGGAACAACCTACCAATTGGCGGATATTTTCACTAAGCCTTTGGATGAAGCCCGCTTTGTTAACTTGAGAGGAGAACTTGGTATTCTTGATCCTAAAAACTTGGATTGATTAACTTCTTGCACTATATTCTTGCATTTATCTTGCTATCTAGCTTAGAGGCATAGCACATGTGGGGATAGTCATCTTACCATGTCTTGGTATGATGCATACCTATGTGTGCAACATAAATAGACCCAATGTCATTATATGGACCCAAGCATGTCTCTTCGAGGTCTCATGACATTTGCGCTTTTCACATAGGGGGAGTAATCCCCCGCCCCTCATTGAGCCTTCATTACAACTTGATTTGACTATATAAGGCCAAATGATCTTATTGCAAAAACTATTTCAAAATGCTCTTATGATTCTTGATATACTTCGAATCATGCCCATTGTTGCTATTCACATCTTGTTTGGATTTTCTCTCCAATGGGTATGCCTAGAGAACTTTGTGCTTCCAACCCCATGTCTATGCTCATCTCATCATTATCTATCTATCTATATGTACATGTCATCATATGAGCACTCACACACATTTACACAAAGAATAGGGGCAAAACGAGGCAAAATGACACATTTTTGGGAAAATTGTCTCTGGCCGGTCACTGGCCCGGTCGGACCGGCTCGTGCGCCGGGTCGTCCGGTCACTGGCCCGGTCGACCGGGTGCCCGACCGGCCGTGCGGGCTGTTATGTTTTGAAGAGGATACCCCTTGGGGATCTTCTTCCTCATTATCCCCCACCTCTCAAACCTCCATGGCCGCCGCCTCCACCATCTCCACCACATCCTAGGCACTTCCCACCACTAGATTCTCCCCAAACTTCACACAAACATAGATCGGGATCTCGCAAGCATCTTCACCAAAGCATTTGGTCCCTCTCAAGCTAGTTTGGGAGATCGTGGGGATTTGGTCCTCAAGCCTTCTTCACGAGTTCCTCTTGCTCATTTGGGCCAAGAGGACAATGTCTTCGGGTAAATCCTTCTCCCTATCCCCCTCCCTCTTGCTTTCCCTCCCACATTGCTCATTTTTGAGGAAAGTTGAGAAAAATTAGGGTTAGGGTTAGGGTTAGTAAGTCCTCATGCCACCTAGAGTGTCACACCCCTCCTATGCACATTGTTCACTCTCCTGGTATAATCTATGTTCAAGTTTGTGAGTTTTGCATGATTTTATGTCGAATTTCTGGGCAAACGTTACAACTCAGCATGACCCGATCCACAGCCCGGTCGACCGGCCTCTCGACCGGCTGGTCCGGCGCACAGCCCGGTCAAACCGGATGGCCAACCGGCTCGTCCGGTCTGTCGTCCGGTCGGACCGGCTCCTGCGCCGGCTCGCTCAGCTTTTTCGCATGATCTCGTCGAGACACTTGAACCTAGGCTATGCTTTTGGCTTCCTCACATATGCTGATGACATGTACACTTACCTCTTTGCTATCCTCTCCCTATTATGCTGATTCACAGGTGATGAATGGACTGAAGCGAACCCTGGCCATGTTGCCAAGAGAGGGAGGAGCTCCGGGGTTCCACCCCGGCGCTCTACTGGTCGTGCTCCTCAGACTAGGGGTGGCAGCTCAACTGGAGGCCGAATCAAGAAATCTGCCAATAAGAGGAAAGATAAAGAGGCAGCGACAGATGGTGATGAGGTACTGCCAGATTTCCATGTTGGCAGTGTGCATATTGGGGCATGGAGAAGACTCAGAGAGTCCAACCCCTATCGCTTTGCGGAACCCACTTACACAGGGGGAGATCAATTCTTCTGGACCAACACACAGCAAGTCATGTGGGAAGAATTCTATGACTCCCGCGAGTACATGAAGAAAGGCACCATTGTTATGCCCAAGGCCATCAAGGATGTCATTGGAATGTATGAAGCCACCAAGTTCCGCTTTGTGGTTGCGACCTTGAGGCGGATGGGGTTGTATGATCTTATGTGCTTGACACCTACTGATGGGTGCTATTGTCCAACCTTGGTGAGACAGTTCCACTGCACAGTCTTTTTCCATGATGATGCAGCTCGGACTATGACTTGGATGACGGGCAAACAGCAATACACTTGCAACTATCTTGATTTCTGTGAAGCCTTGGGGTTTGGTGGAGGGCGTACTTCTGGCTTCAAGATATATTCTCAGCAGAAGTTCAACCGTGGGGACATTGCTGGTTGCTATCCGCCGGAGCCCACACCTGGACCTCCCACCATATCCGGGATGTACTACTCCTACCTCTTACTTGCCAAGCTCTTCCGTGAGACTCTCATCAGCAAGTCCGGCGATACAAGTGAATGCCGTGCATACCATCTGAACTTGATGTACTACTGTCTCCCTGAGCACCGGCAACCTATTGATGGCTGTGATCTCATCTACTGCGAGTTACGGCGCTGTGTTCGCGAGAGGTTGACTCCTAACCTTGCCCAGTACGTTCAGCTGCTCATCAACAAGGTTGTGCCCGCACCTCTCAATGTTTTAGGTGAGCGGGTCAGGATGGAAGCATTCAAAATCCCGGCCCAAGGTGATAACCCGGATGTTCCGGAAATGATGCCTTCTGAGCGCCGGTCCAAGGCACGCCATGACCATGCTAGCTCCAGCTCCTCTCGTCGCCCACAGCGTGGTGTCGCACGGTTCTTCTCTCGCTTATGGCAGATGTGCAAAACTACACATGATGTTGCACATCAAAGTCTCGCTTTGAACCAAGAGACAAGGAGGCGCCAAAATGAGTTCATGGCTGCTAGGAATGTGCCTATCCCTCCTCCCCGGCCCCGAGTTGGAGCCTCGTCCATGCACAAGACCGGGAGATGCCTCCTCTCACCGATGAGATGTTCCGTAACTTTGATCCTTCTCTCGTACTTTGGTGGTAGATTTGCTCATGCACCTCCTGCTGATGATGATGATGAAGAGGATGATGACGGTAATGAGGATGATGATGAAGAGGATGATGATGAGGATGATGATGACGAGGATGACGATGGGGATGGTGATGGCAACTCTCCATCTGCCGTGCCCCACTTCTATTGATGGGACGCTAGCATCTCTCCTCTTTTCTTCGCCTTTTTGGTGTTCCGATGCCAAAGGGGGAGAAGAGAGTAGAGTCTAGAATTACGGGGTTCTTTCGTTGTCACAAGCCATGGGAGTTGCTTTATTTGGATTTTATATGGCTTGTGCGTATTTGCTTTGATTTCTCAAGAACCATTTGCTACTTTGAATGATTCATGTATGGATATGTATGGACGACTATTATGTGTGCTACTCTATGTTAGGATAATTATGCTTTATGGATAATCATGCTTTATGCTTATATATGTTGATATACTTGTCCATACCATGCTTGTTTCCTAAAGATATTGGGGGAGCTTCTCATATTCCACAAATGGTGCACTTTGCATTCAAACGCAAACTCTCCAAGTGCACACATTATGGGGGAGCTGTCGTAATATCTTCTATGGAATCAAGGTTTAGAGCTTATCATAATATCTATGTGTTACTCTAGCTCGGTTTGTCATCGTATACCAAAAAGGGGGAGATTGTAAGGGTATTTTACCCTTATCCATTATTTTGGTATCTATGACACCGTGCTAGAGTATTTGGACTAATACATGCCTACAAGATGACTTTCGTGTATTAGCCAAAGAGGTATGATGGTGTTGCAATGGAACAAAAGGCAACGGGAGACCCCCCAATTCGACGAAAAATCAGCTAGTTTTTCCGAGCCGGCCGGTCACGGATCCGGTTGGACCGGCCCCGGCACCGGGCAGCCTCGGTCGCCAACCGGACCCCGGACCGGTGCCATCCGGGCGACATCCAGTAAAGAAACGAAGCCATCCGGCGCGCGTCCGGTCACCAGCCCGGTTTCGGACCGGCTGCTCCGGTCCACGGCCCGGTCCGACCGGCGCTCGACCGAGCGGCCCGGTCAGCAACCGGGTTCTCGCGCTCGTGACATCCGGGCCACATCCAAGTAAGCCCGGAGTCTGCCCGGCCAAGTCCCGGTCCCAGCTCCGGTTGGAAACCGGCCGGCCCGGTCCGTGGCCCGGTCCGACCGGGCCGTGGACCGGCCTGTCCGGCGCAAAATCCGGTTGACCGGGTTTCTCGAAGAATCTCGCCGATGTGGCAAGTGACCAACGGCCGTATTTAGAAGAACACTATAAATAGGTCTTCTCCTACCTCCGAACAGTTAGGCACTACACTACAAGCTGTTCTTGAGCTCTCTCTCTCATACTCCATTGCTAGAAACACCAAAAGCCTCGGATCTCCCTCCTCCTCCACCCAAACTCAAATCCCTCCGGGAATCATTAGAGGAGGACCCGATCTACCGTTCTACCAAGCCAAATCTCATTCCCCCTTGTATTCATTGAGAAGCTTGCTTCCTAGGGTTCCTAGGAAACCCTAGGTAGGCAAGAGGAGTCCGGAAGCATCCGGGCCGTGGATTTGCTCCGGGCAAGATTGTGAAGGTTTGGAGGCTACCTCAAAGTCTACCACAAGTGAGTGAGCTATTCCTTCGTGGGATAGGCTCCGGAGAATAGGGTGAGCCTTCGTGGCGCGGGGAATCCTTCGTGGGACCTCCACTCCTCCAAACGTGACGTACCTTGTTGCAAAGCAAGGGAACACGGGAATACATCCTCGTCTCCGCGTGCTACTCGGTTATCTCTAACCGAACTCCTTACTTGTGATTTAATCGCACTGTGAGAGCCTTCGTGCTCGAGTTAGTTGTATTCTCATATAGGTTGCTTCACCTAGTTTGCATTAGGCTCATCTTTATATTCCGCAAAGCCTAATATTGCAAAGAAAGAATTAAAATTTGTAGAAACCTATTCACCCCCCCTCTAGGTTTACCATCTCTATACTTTCAATAAGCAAGTATGTAGGAATCAATGCACAGTTCACACAAGTGTTTGCTTCTTGAGGTGGAGAGAAATAGGTGAACTGACTCAACATTGAAAGTAAAAGAATGGTCCTCCATAGAGGAAAAGCATCGATTGCTATATTTGTGCTAGAGCTTTGATTTTGAAAACATGAAACAATTTTGTCAACGGTAGTAATAAAGCATATGTGTCATGTAAATTATATCTTACAAGTTGCAAGCCTCATGCATAGTATACTAATAGTGCCCGCACCTTGTCCTAATTAGCTTGGACTACCGGATCATCACAATGCACATGTTTTAACCAAGTGTCACAAAGGGGTACCTCTATGCCGCCTGTACAAAGGTCTAAGGAGAAAGCTCGCATTGGATTTCTCGCTATTGATTATTCTCAACTTAGACATCCATACCGGGACAACATAGACAACGGATAATGGACTCCTCTTTTATGCATAAGCATGTAACAACAATTAATAATTTTCTCATTTGAGATTGAGGATATATGTCCAAAACTGAAACTTCCACCATGGATCATGGCTTTAGTTAGCGGCCCAATGTTCTTCTCTAACAATATGCATGCTTAACCATAAGGTGGTAGATCTCTCTTACTTCGAGACAAGACGAACATGCATAGCAACTCACATGAAATTCAACAAAGAGTAGTTGATGGCGTCCCCGAGTGAACATGGTTATCGCACAACAAGCAACTTAATAAGAGATAAAGTGCATAATTACATATTCAATACCACAATAGTTTTTAAGCTATTTGTCCCATGAGCTATATATTGCAAAGGTGAATGATGGAATTTTAAAGGTAGCACTCAAGCAATTTACTTTGGAATGGCGGAAAATACCATGTAGTAGGTAGGTATGGTGGACACAAATGGCATAGTGGTTGGCTCAAGTATTTTGGATGCATGAGAAGTATTCCCTCTCGATACAAGGTTTAGGCTAGCAAGGCTTATTTGAAACAAACACAAGGATGAACCGGTGCAGCAAAACTCACATAAAAGACATATTGAAAACATTATAAGACTCTACACCGTCTTCCTTGTTGTTCAAACTCAATACTAGAAATTATCTAGACCTTAGAGAAACCAAATATGCAAACCAAATTTTAGCATGCTCTATGTATTTCTTCATTAATGGGTGCAAAGCATATGATGCAAGAGCTTAACCATGAGCACAACAATTGCCAAGTATCACATTACCCAAGACATTTATAGCAATTACTACATGTATCATTTTCCAATTCCAACCATATAACAATTTAACGAAGAAGAAACTTCGCCATGAATACTATGAGTAGAAACTAAGGACATACTTGTCCATATGCTACAGCGGAGCGTGTCTCTCTCCCATAAAGTGAATGCTAGGATCCATTTTATTCAAAAAAAACAAAAAAACAAAAACAAACCGACGCTCCAAGCAAAGCACATAAGATGTGATGGAATAAAAATATAGTTTCAAGGGAGGAACCTGATAATGTTGTCGATGAAGAAGGGGATGCCTTGGGCATCCCCAAGCTTAGACGCTTGAGTCTTCTTGATATATGCAGGGGTAAACCACCGGGGCATCCCCAAGCTTAGAGCTTTCACTCTCCTTGATCATGTTGCATCATACTCCTCTCTTGATCCTTGAAAACTTCCTCCACACCAAACTTAGAACAACTCATTAGAGGGTTAGCGACAATAAAAATTAACATATTCAGAGTTGACACAATCATTCTTAACACTTCTGGACATTGCATAAATCTACTGGACATTAATGGATCAAAGAAATTCATCCAACATAGCAAAAGAGGCAATGCGAAATAAAATGCAGAATCTGTCAAAACAGAACAGTTCGTATTGACGAATTTTATCGAGGCACCAGACTTGCTCAAATGAAAATGCTCAAATTGAATGAAAGTTGCGTACGTATCTGAGGATCACTCACGTAAATTGGCATAATTTTCTGAGTTACCTACAGAGAATTTTGCCCAGATTCGTGACAGCAAAGAAATCTGTTTCTGCGCAGTAATCCAAATCTAGTATGAACTTTTATATCAACGACTTTACTTGGCACAACAAAACACTAAACTAAGATAAGGAGAGGTTGCTACAGTAGTAAACAACTTCCAAGACACAAAATAAAAACAAAGTACTGTAGGTAAAAATATGGGTTGTCTCCCATAAGCGCTTTTCTTAACGCCTTTCAGCTAGGCGCGTAAAGTGTGTATCAAGTATTATCAAGAGACGAAGTGTCAACATCATAATTTGTTCTCATAATAGAATCAAAAGGTAACTTCATTCTCTTTCTAGGGAAGTGTTCCATACCTTTCTTGAGAGGAAATTGATATTTTATATTACCTTCCTTCATATCAATGATAGCACCAACAGTTCGAAGAAAAGGTCTTCCCAATATAATGGGACAAGATGCATTGCATTCAATATCCAAGACAACAAAATCAACGGGGACAAGGTTATTGTTAACGGTAATGCGAACACTATCAACTTTCCCCAATGGTTTCTTTGTAGAATGATCAGCAAGATTAACATCCAAATAACAATTTTTCAGCGGTGGCAAGTCAAGCATATTATAAATTTTCTTAGGCATAACAGAAATACTTGCACCAAGATCACATAAGGCATTACAATCAAAATCTTTAACCTTCATCTTAATGATGAGCTCCCAACCATCCTCTAGCTTTTTAGGAATAGAGGCTTCGCGCTCTAGTTTCTCTTCTCTAGCTTTTATGAGAGCATTTGTAATATGTTGCGTGAAAGCCAAATTTATAGCACTAGCATTAGGACTTTTAGCAAGTTTTTGCAAGAACTTTATAACTTCAGAGATGTGGCAATCATCAAAATTCAAACCATTATAATCTAAAGCAATGGGATCATCATCCCCAATGTTGGAAAAAATTTCAGCAGCTTTATCACAGGTGCAGCTTCAGCAGCTTTAGCAGCTTTCGAGCAGTTCTCGCGCTTTGTATTAGAAGTGGAAACATTGCTAACACCAATTCTTTTATTATTAATAGTAGGAGGTGCAGCAACATGTGTAGCATTAGCATTACTAGTGGTGGTAATAGTCCAAACTTTAGCTACATTCTTCTCTTTAGCTAGTTTTTCATTTTCTTCTCTATCCCACCTAGCACGCAGTTCAGCCATTAATCTTATATTCTCATTAATTCTAACTTGGATGGCATTTTCTGTAGTAACAATTTTATTATGATGATTTTAATTAGGCATAACTTTCGATTTCAAAAGATCAACATCAGCAGCAAGACTATCGACTTTAGAAGCAAGTATATCAATTTTCCCAAGCTTTTCTTCAACAGATTTATTAAAGGCAGTTTGTGTACTAATAAATTCTTTAAGCATAGCTTCAAGTCCAGGGGGTGAACTCCTATTATTGTTGTAAGAATTCCCATAAGAATTACCATAGCCGTTGCCATTATTATAAGGATATGGCCTATAGTTGTTACTAGAATTGTTCCGGTAAGCATTGTTGTTAAAATTATTATTTTTAATGAAGTTTACATCAACATGTTCTTCTTGTGCAACCAATGAAGCTAATGGAACATTATTAGGATCAACATTTGTCCTATCATTCACAAGCATATACATAATAGCATCAATCTTATCACTCAAGGAAGAGGTTTCTTCGACAGAATTTACCTTCTTACCTTGTGGAGCTCTTTCTGTGTGCCATTCAGAGTAGTTGATCATCATATTATCAAGAAGCTTTGTTGCTTCACCAAGAGTGATGGACATAAAGGTACCTCCAGCAGCTGAATCCAATAAATTCCGCGAAGAAAAATTTAGTCCTCGCATAGAAGGTTTGGATGATCATCCAAGTAGTTAGTCCATGGGTTGGGCAATTTTTAACCGAGAGATTTCATTCTTTCCCAAGCTTGAGCAACATGTTCAGTATCTAATTGTTTAAAATTCATTATGCTACTCCTCAAAGATATAATTTTAGCAGGGGGATAATATCTACCAATAAAAGCATCCTTGCATTTAGTCCATGAATCAATACTATTCTTAGGCAGAGATAGCAACCAATCTTTAGCTCTTCCTCTTAATGAGAAAGGGAACAATTTTAATTTTATAATGTCACCATCTACATCTTTATATTTTTGCATTTCACATAGTTCAACAAAATTATTAAGATGGGCAGCAGCATCATCAGAACTAACACCGGAAAATTGCTCTCGCATAACAAGATTCAAGAAAGCAGGTTTAATTTCAAAGAATTCTCGTCGTAGTAGCAGGTGGAGCAATAGGTGTGCATAAGAAATCATTATTATTTGTGGTTGTGAAGTCACACAACTTAGTATTTTCAGGGTTGGCCATTTTAGCAACAAGTAAATAAAGCAAACTAGATAAAGTAAATGCAAGTAACTAATTTTTTTATGTTTTTGATATAGCAAACAAGATAACAAATAAAGTAAAACTAGCAACTAATTTTTTTGTATTTTGATTTAGTGCAGCAAACAAAGTAGTAAATAAAACTAAGCAAGACAAAAACAAAGTAAAGAGATTGAGAAGTGGAGACTCCCCTTGCAGCGTGTCTTGATCTCCCCGGCGACGGCGCCAGAAAAAGAGCTTGATGGCGTGTAACTCACACGTTCGTTGGGAACCCCAAGAGGAAGGTATGATGCGCACAGCAGTAAGTTTTCCCTCAGAAAGAAACCAAGGTTTATCGAACCAGGAGGAGCCAAGAAGCACGTTGAAAGTTGATGGCGGCGGGATATAGTGCGGCGCAACACCAGGGATTCCGGCGCCAACGTGGAACCTGCACAACACAACCAAAGTACTTTGCCCCAACGAAACAGTGAGGTTGTCAATCTCACCGGCTTGCTGTAACAAAGGATTAACCGTATTGTGTGGAAGATGATTGTTTGCGTGAAAACAAGTAGAACAAGTATTGCAGTAGATTGTATTTCAAGTATAGAGAATTGGACCGGGGTCCACAGCTCACTAGAGGTGTCTCTCCCATAAGATAAACAAGCATGTTGGGTGAACAAATTACAGTTGGGCAATTGACAAATAAAGAGGGCATGACCATGCACATACATATTATGATGAGTATAGTGAGATTTAATTGGGCATTACGACAAAGTACATAGACCGCCATCCAACTGCATCTATGCCTAAAAAGTCCACCTTCAGGTTATCATCCGAACCCCTTCCGCATTAAGTTGCAAAGCAATGCAGACAATTGCATTAAGTATGGTGCGTAATGTAATCAACAACTACATCCTTAGACATAGCATCAATGTTTTATCCCTAGTGGCAACAAGACAACACAACCTTAGAACTTTCGTCACTCGTCCCAGGTGTCAATGCGGCATGAACCCACTATCGAGCATAAATACTCCCTCTTGGAGTTACAAGCATCTACTTGGCCGGAGCATCTACTAGTAACGGAGAGCATGCAAGATCATAAACAACACATAGATATAACTTTGATAATCAACATAACAAGTATTCTCTATTCATCGGATCCCAACAAACGCAACATATAGAATTACAGTATAGATGATCTTAATCATGTTAGGCAGCTCACAAGATCCGACAATGATAGCACAATGGGGAGAAGACAACCATCTAGCTACCGCTATGGACCCATAGTCCAGGGGTAGACTACTCACACATCACTCCGGGAGGCGACCATGGCGGCGTAGAGTCCTCCGGGAGATGATTCCCCTCTCCGGCAGGTGCCGGAGGCGATCTCCTGGATCCCCCGAGATGGGATCGGCGGCGGCGTCTCCGGAAGGTTTTCCGTATCGTGGCTCTCGGTACCGGGGGTTTCGCAACGGAGGCTTTAAGTAGGCGGAAGGGCAGGTCGGAGGCGGCACGAGGGGCCCACACTACAGGCCGGCGCGGCCGGGGCTTGGGCCGCGCCGCCTCGTAGTCCGGCCACCTCGTGGCCCCACTTCGTCTCCTCTTCGGACTTCTCGGAAGCTTCGTGGCAAAATAGGACCCCGGGCGTTGATTTCGTCCAATTCCGAGAATATTTCGTTACTAGGATTTCTGAAACCAAAAACAGCAGAAAACAGAGAATCGGCACGTCGGCATCTTGTTAATAGGTTAGTTCCAGAAAATACACGAATATGACATAAAGTGTGCATAAAACATGTAGATAACATCAATAATGTGGCATGGAACATAAGAAATTATCGATACGTCGGAGACGTATCAGTTTGTTTACAATACCACGCGTGTATCAATGTTTCTGATTAATATAATTATAGCATGAGACGAAACTATTATGAATTATTGATATATAATAATAAACACTCTTTATTATTGCCTCTAGGCCACTATATCCAACAGTCTCCATGTGTGGTTTTTGTAATTAATAACAATCCCTATAAACTAATGTTTTCTTTGAGTTTTATATAAAATAATTTTCCATGGATAATGCCTCAAGACCATGTATTTGGTTCAAGGGTGGATGACATAAAGACAAAGATGTATGTTGAGTACTGCCAACAAGATTATTGATTTGAAGAGATGAGTTTAATATGATCAAGAAGAAGTTAAATAAGATGGAGTTCTTGTGTGGAATTTAAAGTAAGCCAATGTCTACCTTATGTGTTATGCCATGGAGGATTAATATCTTGAGATTTTTACTACAAGAGAAGAATTCAAGACATGGATCTAAGTTAGTTTCATGATAAACTCATAAGTTGAGCTATGATTGACCTAGATTTAGATCATGCAATCAAGTGAAGAATTTTTTTGTATAGCTCAAGAGATTTTGATAGAGAATCATAAGATACAAGGTTGAGCAAGTTGAAGATCAAAGGATGGATTTAAGTTGGTCAACACACAAAAGAATGTACCATGTGAGATAAAGTTATCTCATAGTATGGTAATTATTCCTTGTCAATTATAATTTGTGAACTAACCTATAATATATTTTCCTTGTGTTTTTTATGTGGTTAGGTTTATTTTCATGGGCTTGCATGAAAATGAGGATTTCATACAGACCATGAGAGTATGCCATAAAGTGGTGGTCATCAACAAGGTTTCAGAAGCACAAATTCAAGATGAGAATCTCAACAAGATAATATGCTTCAAGCGTGTCATCCATTTGGTGATAATGAACATGTGAAGATGTGTCTTAATAAAACTATCCCTTAGTGGTATATGGGAAAATTGTGAGCCTTCACCAAGCAACAATGATCAAGTGAAGCATTTCGGCTTAAAATAAAGCATAAAGCGTCATCATCAAGATCAAGCGGGATGCACAAGGAAAAGGTGTGGTATAACCTTGTTGCTAGGGTTTCCTTTTATATTGGACTCAAGGTTTTTGTTGGGACACTCGGTTACATGATAGATATCAAGAGGACCTTTCGGTTAAGTAACTTGATCACATCGTCTTAGGAAGCTCAATCATTTGCACACTTTGCATCTCCCTGTTTTGTTGATTCTTGGTGTTTATCTGTGTGAGGTTATTGAGCTTGTTCTAGATTTTCAAAAATCAATCCCAAGTTCATTGGAGAGAAAGTTCATATGCGTCTTCTATTGCATTTTCAAGTTCGGAGGTTTTACCGGTTATTTGTTCTGGGAGATTTCACACATACCCAACACTAGGTATATTCTATTTTAGTAATAATTGGTGTTTATATGCATGAATAGCCAGAGCTTATTGTTATCTTCATAATAAACCCAAGTTCACCAAAATCGAAGACCGGATGCAAAACATATTCCGTTTTCCATATGAGATTTTTTCTGTCGTGTGGCATTCAGATTTCAGAATCAATTCTGAATGTCTTGGAATTTTCCTAACAGAATCTGAAATGATTTCATACAAAAATAGGAGGTGCAAATCTCACCCAAAGTTTAACTCGGAATTCCAAACTGATTTTGGGTTGGCACGAAAACTTCTCTAACAGTCACTTTTCTTCAGGGGCTATAAAAGGGGCCTTGTTCCCCAAAGATTTTAACGTTCTTGAGCACCAAATAGACCTCCATTGTTGACATTCAAAGGCTTTCTTCCTCCCTATCCCTTCTCTCATTATTGCGTATTTGTAAGGGTTTTGAAAGAGATATCTGGCTTTACAACCTCCACCAATCAATTCGTCCTGAGGGGAGCCCATTGGATCAAGGTATTGGAGTCACTGGTTGACTTCTTCCCTTTCTCTTCCTATGCAATTCCTCCATAGCATTTGTTGCTTTTGATATGATTTGAGCGAGAAATATTTTTTACCTTTTTATTTGTTTATAAACATATCCCTAGAAGCATAAACGAATTGGTTAGCCATGTTTAAACTCTCATGGGTAAGTCGCATGGATAAAGCCATGTTTAAGCTCTCACTCAAACTTGTTTTCCTTTCTAATATTGGTAATAGTTGTATACATGTATAACCTCGAAGTCAAGTTCAAATTCTCATTAACTTGTGCAAAAACGAAGATTGTCTTCAACGGAGTGTGTCTTGATTTATATCATGTAAAATATCATTTGTTGGGGGTGTCTTGATTTATTCTATCTATACCGATTTTGTGTTAGCCAATAACTCTAGGTTTTTGTTTTCTTTCTCTCTTGTATTATGGTCTCTTTGATTTTCATGGTTCTAAAATGAATGAATAGAAAAACAATGCATGATTGCAATGCCATTCCCATTCCAATCTACAAGATTTCATGTGCGTCAAAGTTTGTTTGATTTCATCATAGGAAAAAAAGAGTGGATTTTGTACACACACGCATGGGTGTGGGTGTGTTCTGGACCGTCGATTTATTCCTTGAGATTCATGCTCGCCTTGGTAGATGCAACAAATTTTTATAAAGAGGTTTGAGTGGATTTTATATTTCCTACAAAATATAAAGAGGTTTGAATCAAGATAATTGTTTGAGTGGATTCTTATAAAGAGGTTTCCATCAATGAGCCTCTAGAAGAGGAGATTTTGACATTGCAATGTGACTGATGTGTTCACATGTGTCCTATGCCCTACTCATCAGATATATGATTGGATTCATCATTTCTTTGATTGCAGCTTTAGCTGAAGAATTTGGGCTTATTTGCAGCAGATGTTTATTAAAGCAAGGAAATCCCTCCAAGCCTTTTTCACATAGGTAGTCATTCTGGCCTGTTGGCATATATGGAAACAAAGAAATGGGGCAATCTTTGAGAACATCAGGCCATCCTTTGCTTCCTGGAGTTCATGAGGTCTCTTTGCATGTGCATAGAGTCAAGGGATAAACATGCTAATATCTTTAAATCATGGATTGACAACTTGCTGTAATTTTCTTTTTTCCTTTTTGTAAATAATTTTTCTGTACAGTTTGGAGAGTTTTAATAAATTGCTGTGGGGCTTTTGCCCCATAGTTTCTGGTCAAAAAATAGAAGACGAGCCTTTTCCGCCGTTTAACAGAAAAACATGATCAAACTTATTACTTTCATCTATTCAAACCAAACGGTTGTTCATGCAATATTCTTGTGTTTTGGCACTTGCGTTTTTGTCGAATCTACTTTTGGTTCCTATTCATTTGTTTTCCCTTCCCACTGCCAAAGACACTATACACATGTGGAAATAATTTGGAGTAGAACAATGCTTGGCCTTACCAGTACGTTATAACAAAAACTCCACTTGTGGAAATAATTTGGATTACATGCAGTGCTTCCTTTCGTTAACAAAATTATCGGGTGATCAACCTCTGCTATGATTATAAAATACAATAAAGTATTATTGTCCATGCCAACCAGCATGCGTATAAATATGGAGCAAAAGTCAGCTGCGACCCTACTCCAATAACGCATCGACAACAGTATTAGATTATATTATCGACGACAGGTGTATAGTAAAACAAAAATCCTTATAATTGGGAAGCATCATGATGTGTGTATACATGCACTGACTGTGATAGCTTCTGCAGCTTGACTAATTAACCATCTTCATCACGAAGGTACGTGCTGCAGAGACTAACAGCGTACGTACTTACACTGATCGATCTGTATGTATTTATTTTTCGACGATCATGCAAGCCAAGTTCCAAGAGGTACTTGCATGGCCCCATGCCGGCGCTTCTGATACCCTGAAATAACTTTCTCATTTCTCCCTTGTGCTAAACGAAAGGTGAAACTTTTTCTGTAATCGATCAGAGAGAATAGGTGCTGCAGAAGATGCAGTGAGAAAACGTCGTCCAGCGCATAAAGTTGCTGCGGCGTCCACCTCTTTTTTCTGTTGATTTTGACTATTTCGGCGACGACGCGACGGAACGGGGGCTGCCCGGAGATATTGTCGCAAAGTACCTAGTTAGTGGAGCTAGCCGGCCATTACCGACTAGGCGATGGATATATCTAGCTTTCATCTTCTCTGTGCTGCGTTTATAATCTCATGGTTCAGAGCGTAACGATTTATATTCCGTTGAGTTGTGAGTTCACACCCGTTGTTCTTCGTTGAATCGTCGGTACAGTTTTGGTACGGTCGATCTTTAGATGGATGATATTCCCAATCGAAAAAAAGAACTTTTGAAAAAATGAGCATGCCACATATGATGTTTAAGAACAGGTCCTAACAGGAAAATAAACAAAGAAAAAGGTTCCCTTGATATTTAGTGCGGTTATGTGTACATATCCGATTGGCTGCTCGTAGAACACATAGTTGGCAATTCACATAGTGCAGATTATTACTCCGGACATGCATGTGAAAACATTTTCAAGTTGTTTTTCTTTTAAGAAATGAGAGGGTCGGACAAGATCACTATCACTTTCTTCCTCCTCTTTTAGAAAACACTACTATCACTTTCTCAAACGAGACTAATTAATCTAAGTAACCCTCATACGCCGTGACAAATCTGTCAACATAGTGTTGTAATCGCTGTCATTGACAGCTTAACATAATTTCCACTATACCAATCTAACTCAAGTCAACATGCACGAAACTTGCTAGCACAACACAGCATACAGTACGGTAAAGCATCGAACAATCTGATTGCTGTCTTCCTTTTTGTTCATAGCTACCAGCTAGCTAGTAATATTGGACACTTCTTATATATGGTAAAAACAATTGTTGCTCCTGCCGCTACTATATATGCTATGGTAAAAGTAAAACCTCCACTTAATTCATTAGGCGATAAATTTGCAATATATACAGTATACTAGTATAATTGATTGGAAACTAGTTGTAGTTTCAGAAGTCTAGAATTTCACTGAAATTTCTCTGAAAGATGCCATGGAAAAACAAAAGCACTTTCAAGGCCAAAAAAGAAGCAATCAGCAAAATCTAAAACAAGGCCTCGCCCACACAAATGCAAGTGGCGCCGGTACTTTCACACCAATTTAACCCTCAAATGCAATAACACCAGATGAGAACACCCTGCGCTTTTCCCTGATGCCGTCCGGCACAAAAAGAGCCCCACATTGACCTGGTTTCCGGGCTTGAAACGGGAGAAAAAGTGGCACCGGAAAAAGGCAGAGATCATTGCCATCTTTCCACAAAGAATGTGGCCGGGACACCAGAATGCGAACGGTCGTGTTGATTAACTCAAAAGCGACAGTGTAAAGCAGCGACGACTTGGCCAAGGTGAAGGAAATGACAGGGGTAACTAAAGTGGCTGCAGATGTGGGTGTTTTTCACTCCTTGTCTTCGCATGGATCAGTGTTTGGGTTCTGGAATCCCATGTATGGTGGGCTTTACCATTGTTTATGCTGGAGCTATATGCATGGGACATACACGAACTTGTCCTCGACGTGCAAACACACCCAAATACTTGCAAAATGGGGGCAGGTGGTACACAAACTTGTAAGTCGGGTTCAAAAACACCCAGAACCAATCAGAACTTGCCATTTGGCTTGACACGCTGGCGAATGAACAAAGCTTCCGGGTTAAGCTTTTTTGTGAATCCCTCCCTGGATTTTCTTGACTTAATAAAATGGCCCCTATTTTTCACGGCCGGGCGGGAAGGGAATATACGAAGAATATTCGTTCCGAACCCTAGTTCCCAAATCGTTTTCTCCCCGAAGCGACGGCGGCACGGCGGACCGGTGACGGCGCTGGCGAGGCAGTTCCAGCAGCGGCGAGGCCGAATGGAGGAAGAAGCTGGAGCAGGCCCCCGGCGTGGCGTTTATCCCGGCGGAGCAAGCTCGAGCAATGGCGCGGGCGAACAGTGGTGAGTGATACGTCCAAAACGTATCTACTTTCCCGAACACTTTTGCTATTGTTTTGCCTCTAATTTGTGTATTTTGGATGCAACTAACACGGACTAACGCTGTTTTCGCGAGAACCGTTACAGTGTCTCGTTTTTGTGCGTGAAATCCAACTTTCGGAAAAATCCTCGGAATTTATGCGAAGGCCCTATTTTCCCGAATACCGACGGAGCCGAGAAGGACAATTAAGGTGGAGGCCCGAGGGCCCCACACCATAGGGCGGCGCGGCCCGGGGGGCCGCGCGGCCATGTGGTGTGGCCCCTCGGCCGGCCTCCGACGCCCTCCTTCGGACTATTTATCGGCCTCGACCTAAAACCGCACGGGGAGAAGTCGAAGTCGCCAGAAACCCTCCAGAACGCCGCCACATCGCGAAACTCCGTCGCGGGAGCCAGAAGTCTCCGTTCTGGCACTCCGCCGGGACGGGGAATTGGAGGAGATCATCGCCATCATCACCGCCAACGCCTCTACATCAACCAGCCATGTTTCCCTCATCCATGTGTGAGTAATTCCCCCGCTGTAGGCCGAAGGGGATGGTAGGGATTGGATGAGATTGGTCATGTAATAGCATAAGATTGTTAGGGCATAGTGCCTAGTGTCCGTAATTGGTACTTTGATGATATTGTTGCAACTTGTTATGCTTAATGCTTGTCACTAGGGCCCGAGTGCCATGATCTCAGATCTGAACATGTTATTGTTTCATCATGATATTCATTGTTTATGGTCTTACCCGCAAGTTGTATACACATGTCGCTGTCCGGAACCAATGGCCCCGAAGTGACGTAAATCGGGACAACCGGAGGGAATGGTAGCGATGTGAGAATCACATGTGTTCACGGAGTGTTAATGCTTTGCTCCGGTACTCTATTAAAAGGAGTACCTTAATATCCAGTAGTTTCCCTTGAGGCCCGGCTGCCACCGGCTGGTAGGACAAAAGATGTTGTGCAAGTTTCTCATTGCGAGCACGTACGACTATAATTGGAACACATGCCTATTGATTGCTTTGTACTGGGACACCGTTTTATTATTATCTGCAAATGCCCTGCTATGATTGTTACATGAGTTTCTCTCATCCATGCAACGCCCGTTCATCCGTCCCCGTGCCTACAGTATTTTAATCCTGCTGTTTACTAAAATCACTACTGCTGTCTTTGTTACTCTGCTGCTGTTATTTCACTACTGCTACTGCTATAAAACTGTTACTACTGATAAACTCTTGCGAGCAAGTCTGTTTCCCAGTGCAGCTGAATTGACAACTCCGCTGTTAAGGCTTCCAAGTGTTCTTTGTCTCCCCTTGTGTCGAATCAATAAATTGGGTTTTACTTCCCTCGAAGACTATTGCGATCCCCTATACTTGTGGGTCATCAAGACTATTTTCTGGCGCCGTTGCCGGGGAGCATAGCTTTATTTGGAAGTTCACTTGGATTGATATTGTTCGCTGCAAATTCTCCATCATGGGTAAACCTCGCGATACTAAGGTCGCCATATTACCATCCACTACAAGAAAAGGTACAACTCGAGTACCTCTCGCTGCTCTTGATTCACCATCTGTGATTGATAAACTTGTTTCACCGCCACATGCTTCACATGCGGGTACTTCTGCTGAATCTGAAAACTCTCATAATATTGATAATATTTCTGTTGTGCTTGATGATAGTGGTTCATTGGGATCCTTTCTAGATGCTACGATTGCTAGGTCTAGACAAATTGAAAATACCGAAACTCCTAATGCTACTACACCTGTTAATTCATCTGAACTTGATTATTTTAGTGATGATCCTGATGAAGATTATGTGGAGCTTAATGATGATTTTATTGAAAAATGCAATGCTACTACTGATGCAAGAAAAATTAAAAAGTTGCTTGCGTAACATGCTGTTAGATATAAACTGTCTCCTGATCCTAAGTTTGCCACATCTCCTATAAACATTAAGGATAAAGATTATGATTTTTCTCTTGATTTATCTCATATAGCTATTGTTGAGAAAACACCCTTTTGTGGTACTGAAAAAGAAAGTGTTGTTGAACACATGATTGAGTTATCTACTCTAAGTAGCTTGTTTTCTGATGATGTCAAGATGCGTACTTACTTTGTTGCTAAAATCTTTCCGTTCTCATTAAAGGATGACGCTAAAACTTGGTATAATAGTTTGCCACCTAATTCTATTAAAAGTCCAAAAGAATTGCTTGATGTTTTCTTCCGTAAATACTTTCCTCGCTAGTGCTCAACATATTGCTTTGCGAGAGAATCTATAATTTTGACCAGGGAGATGGAGAGAAATTGCCTGAGGCTTGGGCGAGATTTTGCTCTCTTATTAGAGCTCGGCCTGATCATGATTTGGAAAAGCATGATTTACTTGATATATTTTATAGTGGACTAACCATTGAGTCTAGAGCATACCTGGATAGTTGTGCTCGGTTGTGTTTTCGAGAAAAGAACTCCGGACGACGTCGAAGAATTATTGGCTAAAATAGGCCGGAATCATGATGATTGGACTACGCCCGAACCAACTCCAAAGCCAATATTAAAGAAGAGGGGTTTAATTAAATTGAATGATGAAGATATGAGGAAGCCAAGAAGTCTCTCAAAGAGAAAGGTATTAAATCTGAAGATGTGAAGAATCTTCCTCCCATAGGAGATATATGTGAGATAATTCCCCCTTCATCCATGATTGAGGTAAACTCCCTTCAACGCTTTACTAGGGAAGATATTCCGTATTCGAAACCTCCTGCACAATGCTTAGATGAGTTTGATAATTATATTGTTAAGCAAGAAAATTTTAATATGAGAGTAGAGAATCATTTAATGGAAAATTCTCGAGCTATTAGTGAATTGCATGATATTGTAGAAAGAACCTCCAATGATGTTAAGATGCTTGTTAAACATTTTCATATGGTTCAAACTCAAATTGATCAACTCACTAAAGTGCAAAATGACTTGTTAGGAAATAATTCTAAAGAAAAACATGCTTATGAAGTAACAACTAGAGGTGGTGTCTCTACCCGAGGATCCTCTATATCCTGAAGGGCATCCCAAAAGAATTGAACAAGATTCTCAACGCATTGAACCTAGTGCTCCTTCTAAGAAGAAAAAGAAGAAGAAACATAAAAATGTTGTAGAATCCTCTGAACATGTTAATGATCCTAATAGTATTTCTATTTCTGATGCTGAAACTGAAAGTGGTAATGAACATGATAAAGATAATGATAAGAATGATGCTTCTGATAAAGAAGAGGTAGAAGATGAACCTGAAAAGCATGCTAAAAATAAAAAGTACACTAAAGAAGATTTTATTGCTGAGAAACATGGTAATGAAAGAGAACCTTGGGTTCAAAAGCAAATGTCTTTTCCTGCTAAGAAACTGAAATCAAAGGAAGAAGAACACTATAATAAATTTTGTGATTGGATGAAACCTTTATTCTTGCAAATCCCTTTGACTGATGCTATTAAATTGCCTCCTTATTCAAAGTATATGAAAGATATTGTTACTAACAAAAGGAAAATCCCCAATGAGGAAATTTCCACTATGCTTGCTAATTACTCTTTCAATGGCAAAGTTCCGAAGAAGTTGGGCGACCCAGTATACCTACTATTCCTTGTTCTATTAAGAATAATTATGTTAAAAGCTGCTCTATGTGACTTGGGAGCCGGTGTTAGTGTTATGCCTTTTTCTCTTTATAAGAGACTTTACTTAGATAAGTTGATACCTACTGATATATCTTTGCAAATGGCTAATAAATCTACTGCTATTCCTGTTGGTATATGTGAGGATGTTCCTGTTCAAGTTACTACTAACTGCTTGATATTAACTGATTTTGTTGTGTTGGAAATGCCTGAAGATGATAATATGTCTATTATTCTTGGGAGACCCTTTCTTAACACCGCAGGGGCTGTTATTGATTGCAATAAAGGAAAGGTTACTTTTAATGTTGATGATAAGGAGCATACAGTTTATTTCCCCAAGAAGATTGATAAAGTATGTGGAGTCAATACTATTTTTAATGTGAGAACTATCAAAGTGGGAACTATTGATTGTCCTATATATGAGCCTAAGGAAGAATATCAAACTCTCGTGATTGGATCCATATCAATACAATTCAAGGTAACATGATTGATTTGAGGTTTATTTCTTCTTATGCTATGTAAAATTTATTTGGTGGCAAGACTTGATCAACCTTGTTAACGAATACTTTTTATATGCATAGAGGAGGTAAACAACATCTCTTTCTTCCTCCACTTGCTCTAGTTGCTGTAGCATTTTTAATTTGCAAAGTTCCTTAGATAATTGTAGATTCCAAAAAATTTCCTGGCCAGTAATAATAAACTAAATACCCAGAAATGTGCATTTTTCAAAGTTTTCAAAAATTCACAAAAATTATACCGTTGGTCCTATTTTTCGACGAGGCACCTGGGAGCACCGAGAGGATGACCTGTGGGGCACCACGAGGTGCCACACCACGGCCGGCGCGGCCAAGGAGGGGCGCGCCACCCCGTGGTGTGGGCCCCTCCTTGCCCCACTATCTCATCTCTTTCTCCCAGCATCTTCTCTCTCCCGAAAAAACTCGAACCAGCTTCCTCTCACTCGCGTTTTTGCTCAAGAACTCCAGATTTCTCGATCTCTTTGCTCAGCCCAGATTTCTGTCTGAAATTTGGCACATTTGCTCTTCGGTATGTGACTCCTCCGCCTATCCAAGTAGAATTTTGTTTGGTTGAGTATATCTTGAATATTTTGCTGCTGTAGGTAACATGTTTAGTGAGCTTGCATGCTTGTTCTAAGTTGTATAAACTAGTTTTGATGCATGATTAGTACTCTAGCAAGTTCCTATGGTAGTTTCCCTCAATTATATGTCACCAAATCAAATTTTATATCACTTGTTGAAAATTTCAGAGAAGAGATGAAGAAGTTCAACTTTGGAGAGTTGTTCAAGAAAGGAACAACCAGCACCGGGAGGCCTTCTAGGGCCGCCACCCGGCTTAGGCGATCATACAACGAGGATATCATCGCGCCTAGCTTCGCGCCCGAAGAGGACAACGGGGCTCCTAATGCTTCGTCTTTTCCATGCTATGATTTTCTGAGGAATGCAGGGATATTGGAGGATTTCTTCACCCTTGTCAACAGGGCGGGTTTAGCCACCTATGTGGGAGATGAAAGGGAGCAATACTACATGCTCACCAAAATCTTCGTCGAGAGCTTCAAGTTCCACAACAAGCAATATGAGCCGACAGTTGCATTTAAGATCTATGGTAATCCTGTTACTATGGAATTGGAAGATTTTTGTCGTGCATTGGATATTGCCCCTGTAGGTACAGCAAGTAGGATTGATGACAACCCCCGGGACTTGTTGGAGCTCTATCGAGGGATTACCGATGATGATTGTCGCACCATTCAGCGTGGCAAGATAAGGAATATTCAACTCCCCGCCATTAAGTATTTTGCATATTACATTGCTACTAGCATTCTTGGTAGGGAGAACACTAGCAATATTTCTAGTTACCATCTTGCTTTCTTGAATATTGCACTTACTGGTCGGACATCTTATCACCTTGGTTCTCTTATTGCTCGCCGCCTGTCTAATAGAGGGCCTATTTTTGGAGGAACTATTGCATCTGCGCGTTTTAACATATCTAAGGCTTCCTCTTGATCCTAATGATGTGCCATTGGCCCCTAGGAGACTCGATATTGCTGCTATGAAGAGTCATCATTTTGTTACCACTGATTCTAATTTAGATAATATGGTCTATAAAATGTTGTTTGCTGACGGGGATGAGAAGGAAATCCCTCTTCCCCAACCAGGTTTGTTCAGTATTGACAGGCAATCATGGTCGTGCACTAAGGAGGAGGTGGACGAACATATGAAGATACAAGACTTCCATCAGCAGCATGACTCCGAGGACGCCGAGGCCTCCCACGACTACACCGTCACGTATCCGGGTGCTTCCTCTAGCACATGCCCGGAATATGATCCATCTTCGTCGTACTACGGAGATACTACCTCATGGTCTCGATGGGGTTGAACTCCACTTAGGCCAAAAGCCTAAGCTTGGGGGGAGGTATACCGGCATCACTCATTCTTTGCATATTATGATTGCTGGATACTTGTACATATTTATTTTGTTCGTTTGAGTGGTTTTCTAATGAGAGGAAGATGATATTTGGGGAAGTGCTGCCTGAAAACAGATTCTGGACTGTTACTAGAAAAATTCGTGCGCACAGCCAGAACGTTATTTTGAGCTGCCAATTTTCGTGCAGGTTCCCCAGGTTGTTATCTAACTTTCATTAGTTGAACACTTTTCGAGCTGAGCAACGTAAGATTTTTGTAAAAATCGATTTCTGTACTGCTGTCAGGTTTTGGCAGATTTCTGCCATCTCGCTTTTCTGTATTTCTTTTAGTTTGCTATTTCTTGTTCTCGCTTTGTTTCTTTTCCAAAACACAAAAAGACCAAAAATATTTCTGTTGTTTCTCTTCATAATTTGTTTGCTTTGGTTTCTTGCATTTGTTTCGCTTTATTTGCTATTGCTAGTTTGCTATAAGAAAACCCAAAAAGATTTTGCTTTGTTTGTTTGTTTCCTTTTGTTCTTGTTCTCAAATTCGAAAACACCAAAAATATTTGCTGTTCTTCTTTGGTTTTGTAAAGTTCTTTATGAGTTAAATGGTCTTCGGTGGCTGGAGCGTGGTTTTCATTTCATATTATCCAAGCTACACAAGTGAAAAGGCAATAATGACGATCTACGACAATTGGATTGTGGTGAGAGGCTGGTATGAACTCTATTTATTTTCATTTTTGTACATATACTCATCCATGTGAGCATGCTTAGTTGGTTCATGTGAGGTATATGTTATTTGAGAAAGTCTAGTAGTTTATGATCTCTCATGTTTAGCTCCAATTTATTAATATGAGTAGCATGTCATAGATGTTTGCTTGCATTGTTTTATTCATAAGTAAGTATGGCATTGTGGTATCCTCCTCTGAATAATTCATTTATATCGACTTGGCACATGCTCACGCATGCATATGACTGAACAAAAAGTCAATTAAGCCTCGATGATCTATATTGCTTCGTAGTTCTTGTATCACTTTTATGCCTCCGTTAATTTATTTTGCCGCAAGCATGATTATGACAAGCATTCTTGCTCTCTTGATTTGTCGCTCCCTAGTCTATTGCTAGCCTTCACTTGTACTGAGCGGGAACGCTGCTCGTGCTTCCAAACACATGAAAACCAAGTTATTCCAGAGTGTCCACCATAAATACCTATGTATGGCATTTCAAACCATTCCAAGTAAATTCTCATGCGCTACCTTTAAAACCTTCAAAATGCTTCTCAATTTGTGTTTATGTTTCATAGCTCATGAGGAAGTATGTGGTGTTTAGCTTTCAACCTTGTCATTTACTTCTGACGGACTCTCATATGGACTAGTGGCACATCCGCTTATCCAATAATTTTGCAAAAAGAGATGGCAATGGGATTCCCAGTCCCGAATTAATTAACCTAAATAGACACTCCTCCATGGTTTGTGATTGTTGGACGGCACCCGAAGGATTCGGTTAGCCATGGCTTGTGTAAGCAAAGGTTGGGGGGAGTGTCATCATCATAATAAAACTAAAATAAAAAGGCACTCCTTCATGGTATGAGATTGTTGGCGAGCACCCGAGGATTCGGTTAGCCATGGTTTGTGTAAGAAAGGTTGGAAGGAGTGCCAAATAAATATGCAATAATTCATGGGAGCCGCTCTTGAGAGTCCGGTTGGCGAGGTAGTTAGTGTACCCATTACCATTCGTTGACAACAACAAACACCTCTCAAAATAATTTTACTCCTGATTTCAAAAATGAAAAGCTCTAGCGTATGTTAATCCCTGCTTCCCTCTGCGAAGGGTCAATCTTTTACTTTTATGTTGTGTCTCCATTATTTCCTTGAGCACTATCTTGAGAGCACAACTGTCATTCTTAGTATAATATGCTTGTCTCAAAATATGATTGATTGTGGTATAACTTTGATGCTTTTATCTTTGACAATCACTACTTCTAGTCTTTCTATGAACTCCAGAGGTGCCCTGGCATTTATGTTTTGCCAATCAAATACAGGCAAGCGAGATACCAGTTTATCATACTCTCTTATGAACATTGCAATCTTGCCTATATACATGATTCATGATGCTTATTATTAATTGTTGGTACCTCTCCATGATTGACATAGCTGTTAGATGATCTTATTTGCATGTATCTCATTATGAACTGCTTAAGTATTAGCCATAGCATGAGAATATATACATCATATGAGCAAATGTGTTCGTGAAAGTTCTTTTATCGCTCAGTTGTTAACTGAATTGCTTGAGGACAAGCAATAAGCTAAGCTTGGGGGAAGTTGATACGTCCAAAACGTATCTACTTTCCCGAACACTTTTGCTATTGTTTTGCCTCTAATTTATGTATTTTGGATGCAACTAACACGGACTAACGCTGTTTTCAGCAGAACTGTTCTGGTGTCTCGTTTTTGTGCAGAAATCCAACTTTCGGGAAAATCCTCGGAATTTATGCGGAAGGCCCTATTTTCCCGGAATGCGACGGAGCCGAAGGACAATTAAGGTGGAGGCCCGAGGGCCCCACACCATAGGGCGGCGCGGCCCGGGGGGCCCGCGCGGCCATGTGGTGTGGCCCCTCGGCTGGCCTCCGACGCCCTCCTTCGGACTATTTATCGGCCTCGACCTAAAAACGCACGGGGAGAAGTCGAAGTCGCCGTAAACCCTCCGAACGCCGCCACATCGTGAAACTCCGTCGCGGGAGCCGAAGTCTCCGTTCGGCACTCCGCCGGGACGGGAATTGGAGGAGATCATCGCCATCATCACCGCCAACGCCTCTACATCAACCAGCCATGTTTCCCCCATCCATGTGTGAGTAATTCCCCCGCTGTAGGCCGAAGGGGATGGTAGGGATTGGATGAGATTGGTCATGTAATAGCATAAGAATGTTAGGGCATAGTGCCTAATGTCCGTAATTGGTACTTTGATGATATTGTTGCAACTTGTTATGCTTAATGCTTGTCACTAGGGCCCGAGTGCCATGATCTCAGATCTGAACATGTTATTGTTTCATCATGATATTCATTGTTTATGGTCTTACCTGCAAGTTGTATACACATGTCGCCGTCCGGAACCAATGGCCCCGAAGTGACGAAATCGGGACAACCGGAGGGAATGGTAGCGATGTGAGGATCACATGTGTTCACGGAGTGTTAATGCTTTGCTCCGGTACTCTATTAAAAGGAGTACCTTAATATCCAGTAGTTTCCCTTGAGGCCCGGCTGCCACCGGCTCGTAGGACAAAAGATGTTGTGCAAGTTTCTCATTGCGAGCACGTACGACTATAATTGGAACACATGCCTATTGATTGCTTTGTACTGGGACACCGTTTTATTATTATCTGCAAATGCCCTGCTATGATTGTTACATGAGTTTCTCTCATCCATGCAACGCCCGTTCATCCGTCCCCGTGCCTACAATATTTTAATCCTGCTGTTTACTAAAATCACTATCGCTGTCTTTGTTACTCTGCTGCTGTTATTTCACTACTGCTACTGATATAAAACTCGATTACTATCGATAAACTCTTGCGAGCAAGTCTGTTTCCAGTGCAGCTGAATTGACAACTCCGTCGTTAAGGCTTCCAAGTGTTCTTTGTCTCCCCTTGTGTCGAATCAATAAATTGGGTTTTACTTCCCTCGAAGACTGTTGCGATCCCCTATACTTGTGGGTCATCAGTGAGCAACCGCAGAGGTGCTCTGGGATGGCAAGGTATGCTGCAGGAATGGTTTTGAATGAATTTTCTCCGAATTTTCTGCAAATTAGAGGACACAAACACTGAATTTTCTCTGTTTGTACTGCATGTCAGGTAGCTGTGCAGAAATCGAAGGATGCTAGCAATATTGATGGGCACAAGCAGAGCTTTTGCAGTTGCAGTTCTTCTTGTGTGATGAGGAAAGTTGCAGCAGAAAACCTGAGGCTGGAGAATGTTGTTGCTGATCTGGAATGTGAGATGCAGAGGATGAAGTTGGAGAAGAAGCTGTTGAGGGATCAAAAAGAGATATGAAGTGGAGGGAGAAGAAGGAAGCTAGCATTATTGTCTTAGGTGTTGTGTGTGTGCTGGTGTATGTGGTTGTTGCCCTGATGACAAGAGGATTTGTTTGACAAATCATGTACTCAATGTAGCTATGTAATCCATGTTGTTCTATGAAATTTGAATAAATAAATTCAGGAGCACTTTTGATCATTTTATTGTAATGCCAAATTGTTCAGATAGTAATTCGCAACACAATACAATTTTGTGTTCACAAAATTATGACAAAAAATAACAGAATTCCTAGCAACATTGTCTCTCAAGAATTGTCAGGATTACATGCATTTTGACAAGGAAAATTGTTGGAGCTCCTCTAGACATTCCCATCTGGTGCATTTTGTGAAATGGGTATTTCTTCCTCCTCTGGCAGCACTTCATTCAAATCTGGCACAACATTTCGACCTTGCTGTTCATCACCAACCAGCAACCAGTAAGCACTTCCTGGCCCTGTTCTGTAGTTCCTTCTTCTTGATGATCCTCTAGGTGCTGCAGCTGCTATACCAGATGTTGTAGCAACATATGCTGCCAATCTTTTTCTTGAAGTGCTCCTAGATGTGCTCCTTCCTCTGCCCCCTCTTCTGGATGCTGCAACATTTGCTCTTCCTCTCATGCTGGCAGTTGTAAGTCTTGCTCCTGCTTGTGGAATTTCTTCTCTTGCAGCAGCAACAAATGCACTTTCAGGTAATGAGTCAATGTGTGATAGGTAGTGTTGTAATCCTTGATCTGTGTGTTAGTGTGTAAGATATGATCTGTAGTCTCTGAATAAATTCAGTCTGAAGTCTCTGAAAAAAATCAGTTAGTAGTTAACTGAATTTCGCAAAAACAGAGCAAATTTGTGCAGCTTCGTCCAATCAAACTACACGTTCTACTACCACAAATTTGTGACTTTATCAAAGATTACATACCCACAAATGTCACTAAACGACTACAATCACTTATTACACTCTTAATCATCATCTGTCACAAATCGAAAAAATGGCTAGAAAAACAGAAACCAACTGCCGAGATGAACTGAGATTGCGCGACAGATGAGTTATTCCTTCCATCAACTACGGGAAAAACCTTGTCTAATTCATCACCTTAACCATCTCAATGAAAACCTACTTCGATCCGACGAAACGAGCCCGCACGGCCATGGCGGAAAACGAAGAAACAGACGCAAAAACCAACAGCAGGGGAGGAATAAGGGGGGATGAACAAGCTGTACCATAGTCCGGAGCTTCTTCCAGGAATAGCGGTCGTATGTGCGGCGGCATGGCGGCGCTAATGGATCGGTGGCGGCGCGGCCGTCACCCCGTGATCGTGCCGAGAAAGACGGCGCTAATGGACGCAGTGGCGACGTCGCGCGACTAAAAGAGATAGGTCGTGGGCTTCTGTGAATTCAGATGAATCCGGGGAGGTTTTTGCAAATACTCCCACTGCCAGCGTGTCCCTCCAAACAGTGCAATTCGGATTGTTTGGGGCTGTTTGCACCCGACTTACAAGTTTGTGTACCACCTGCCCCCATTTTGCAAGTATTTGGGTGTGTTTGCACGTCGAGGGCAAGTTTGTGTATGTCCCATGCATATAGCTCTTTATGCTGCGATGACTTGATTAGGCTGTAGAAAAAAAAGGGTATTTGCTTTGTAGCATCTAGATTGTAGATGTTACCTCTTCATGACTCCGTGGCACATTGTCATGTCATCATCTCCTGCTCAGTAAATGATAGTGGAAGTCAAAAGCTCCTCTCTTTTTTTTTGGTTTGTTCCAGCAGCGCTAGAAACATTCTCTTCGCTGAAATTGTTTGCAACCAGAATAGACCGAAGGAAGCTAGCTAACTGGAGCAATCAAATCCACTATCTAGCTTGTCGGATACGTTTGTGAGTTGGTCACTATGCATCCATGCATGATGATCATGATAATTACTTAAGAGGTTAACCATGTAGTTTAAGTGTTTTAACCAAGGAAAAAAATAGCTGGCTATAGCTTCTCAGACATCCTTCCGCGACGCTAAGCCTGTTTTTTCGCTATAGGCGCTACGTCCGCTAAAGCGCCGCTAATTACTGCTAAATAGTGTAACCGCTAGAGGAGCTATAGCGCCGCTAACATAATTGTCCTATGCCACTAGAATTTGAAGCCCAATACATGTTTTCGTTGGGCTGTTGTGCCAAGGACACGACGCCTTGGCTTGGGAGTCACAGGCTGAATCGAGACGACCGACCACGTCCGAAACCCAGGCTGGATTGTTTCTACACCTTTTTCATTTACTCTTTGTTCGACGCTGAATTGTTTCAGCTGTCAGACATTATAATCGCCAAAAATAATTTGTATATAGAAGCTTGATTGTCTGTTCAAACACTAGAACTGTTACGTCTTTCCTTCCTGTTACGTACTTCCCTGCCTATTCAATTCCATTTCATTCCATCCCATGTAATTTTTTTAGAAATAAGGATTGTAGATATATAGAATTGGCATATCTAGCTTAGGTCGGTAGCACATTATAAGCAATGCAATAATCATGAAGACAAAGTAAAATATTATTTCCCATGATATGTATGCTGCAAAAAAAAATTATTTCTATGACATATATTGCATTTATAGAGCAAACCGCTAAATGGTTTAGCTTCCGCTATAGCACCGCTATAGCTTCAATAGCTTCTGGACGAGGTGTCCGCTAAATCAAATAGCCCGCTATTTTTTTCCTTGGTTTTAACTCATTCAGATGTGACAGTTGAGGTTAAACCAACTGGTATTTTTTCCTTCTGACATCATATCAACTGATCTTGTCATGGCTCCTTCTGTTTTGTGGTGTGAAATCAACATGACGTGTGAAAAATGAGAAGAAAACAATTTAGTGAGTTGATGTAAAACGAGAGAAATTCAATGTATGTTTTCTACGGAGGCTAGCTACGCAAACAATTATAGTACCTTATATAGTACACGCAGGTTACCGTCTCATAAGTTCTTAAATGATATCTTTGCGCCGGCCATCTTTTGTTAAGTCTCATGTGCTGGATGTGCTCTCGTTTGGCACTTTTGTCAAGTCTCTTGTAATACCATCAGCGATTAAGTCCAAAAGTTATGTTAATTTTTAAGTTCAGATAAGTCATAACATCGATGACTTAATGAAGTACAGATTGTAAAATATATATTGGAGTGTAACCAGAATATAGAGGATTTGTAATACCTGCTGGTTGGTTGGTGGCGTAGTTGTGATACTAGTGATGGTCCCTTTCAGAAATCCAACTGCATTGAAAAGATTAGTCTTGATCTTTTCCTAAGAATATAAACAAGAAATCTGCCTTCCTGAAAATTAGTACAGAGTAAAAAATTGCTTCATGTTTGACAAATTAACAATTGAAAGTCAAGCATGCATGTACGACTTAAAAAAAATTGCTTCATGTTCGCAGTCTTGGAAGTGCTGTCGTATGGACACTGACAAACCAAGGATACAAGAAGTAGCCACGATAAGTACACACTAATCAGTCGATCAATGATTGAGGAATAAGAACTATAAAATTAGGAATCCTCCAAAAGGGACTGATGCTTCGATTGAATTCTTGGAATGAATTATTCATCAAAATGTATTCCATGAAATTTTACAACTAGATGGTCTTTGTCTTGGCAATATAATGAATGTGTTAGCTGATGTAATACTAGCTCTTGGATAACAAGTCAATGACAGAATATGCCTTGTTCCTTTCAACATGTTGCATAATCCATCAATTCAGACGGCATCCAGTGTATGCATTCTTGTTACAGTACAGAGTGCAATTTTGACTTGTGTTCCTGCATCTTGACACTGAAGAAGATAATCTAGCACTAACTGAACCCCGGATCATCATTCTCTAGGCTCCCGTCCAAGCTTCAACTGGGTCTATGCGAGCCAACCATCAGGAGTAAAGCTTAAGTGCTACACAAAATCAATTTGATGGGATCGACAGTTTCAAGATGCATTCACTACAAGATAAGGAAAACTGGGAGAATTAGTCACCAGTAGTATACAGAAACAGAAGCAACAAATGGTGGCAACCACATACTACTAGTCCGCAATACACCAAGAACGCATTCACTACAAGATAAGGAAAACTGGGAGAATTAGTCACCAGTGGTATACAGAAACAGAAGCAACAAATGTTGGCAACCACATACTACTAGTCCGCAATACACCAAGAACAGCTACTAAAGTACATGCCTGTAAGGTTTTTCGTAACTACAACGTTGCATACAGTTGTTATGAGCTAGAATCAATTGATCCTGGCCCTCTATTGTTGAGGAAGCCATCAATTCTGCTCCTCTCTTGTTGAAGGGGCCATCCCTGCTGATGGGCTGTCCGCAAAGTATTCTGGGTGTTTCAGGTTAACACCATGCTGCAAGAAAAAAACACATAACAACAGATCACTTATGTTTGGAACGCGAGTCAGATATGTTTCCTCATAAAAATGCATCAGATGATTTTTATAAGGATATGGTGCTTGTGGGTGATTAGTCAGCTAAGCCGAAACAGGGTTACCGACTGCAACAGAGGGTAGCATATACTCCCTTCATCCTAAGGCGTCTAAGGTATTTGGCATGAAAATTAGCGCACACTAATCTGAACAGATTTGCCCCTGCATGGTCTGATTAGTGATACCACTTAGGAGATTGTGATCATAACTATCATGATCCTTCCATTAATGTGAATAGAATACTGTCGATGGAACCATCGCGGGCGCACACGGCGACGTGGTCATGCTGGCCGTGTCGTAGCTGGGTGTGGTGACTGGTGACGCGCTGGGCGTGGCATTGCTGGACGTGGTGATGCTAGTCCCGGTAAGTAAATTCAGTCGACTTATGTTCTTTGGACGAGAGAACGTCGCCGTCACGAAAGTCGTCCGAGTTGTCGTCGTCGCCGACATACTCCGCAATCTCTTCATCGTTTAGGCATGCCAACTAGTCCGACGGCCCTTCCTTGCTCACCATGGAGACAAGGTGTGCGTGTTTTTTTTAGTTCAGACTTCAGAGATGGATCGGATGAGACGTCTGTTATGTACAACATCTCCTTCCATTACGAAACTGGTCGTTCGCATGTACGAATCATAAAATCTACTAGCATCTCCTTTGTTTAGGAAACTCATCGTTGTCTGCACGCACGAAGCTGATTTTGTGGAGCGGAGATGGCGCTAGAGCTGCATGCAGGCGAGGGTTGAAAGGGAAGAAACAAAGAAAAATTGCTTACACGCCTTACATTTTGGGAAAAATAAAGAGTGCTTGCACGCCTTACATATTGGGACGGAGGGAGTACTTGGTTAGTCTGTTTACTAACATCGATGAGGTGCTGGTAACAAATACTCACACATGCACACATGCACGCACACGCACAGAGAGAACAAAGTTCTAAAGTAGAGGTATGTCGCCCTTGCACCAGCATTTCCAGTGAAAATAAGAGTTCTTATAACAAAACTTTAAAAAAATCAGGGAATGTCTAGCGAAGGAAATTTCCTCTGTCAAGATCTTGAGCAATATGATATATTGCATATGTCTTTTTGTGTGGGGTTTGGGTTGAAAGAAGATTGATTCTGAATCTTTTGGATCCCAAACTATGCCATCTGTGACTACTTGCATCAAACTAAAGATATCTAGAACACGATTACTGGCGAAGGTAGCAAACTAGTAACCCACAAAGTAGTGGACAGAAGACATCAAGGGCGGAGCACCTTTGAGGAACTGTGCTACGACCCCACCCCTTCAAAGAGTGCAAATTTTATTCTGGGCATACTCTGCATCGGCCATCTTTTCTTTGCTAGTTGTGAATCGAGCGCAAGGGAGCAACGAGAAAGAGGTCTCAGCGCACTGGGTGGATGGTGTATTGGTGTCAGTTCGTTGGATGTGTGACAAGATGGGCCTGCCGGGCAGTGCACAAATCAAATAGCAATCCGTTAGCTTTTTTTTTTCTTGGGGTTAGCCCATCTTTATTGTTAGTATAGAAACAAAAGCTGCTTATATGCCAATTCCTATGTAATTCAAGAAATCGATGATGGCCATCAGTGGATCTTGGCTAAAACACTATTTTTCCTCTCTTACTTGCTAGGACAATTCCTACGTAAATTAAGAAATTAAGTGCATTTTCAAGCTCGAAAATCATTTGTTGTTGTCACAATGGAACTTGAAAATGTAGCAAAATTTGCGGTGAAGAGTTGAATTTCTCCACCGCTCTGCTTTTGGTCACCCTCTGTCACCGGAAAACATATTGTCTTCTTAAAATAAAACCTCGTGGGAAACTGGATAATAATATTGTAACCCGGTCTAACAATTGCCGAATTGCTTGCAAAAAAATGGTTTTGTCTGGCTTAGGATAAGAACATGAGAATTCTCACTAAAAAATGATCTGAAAATGCGTTGTTGGATTGGAAATATGGGGATTGCTTCTTCTGCTCACATCATCCTTAGTGGTTGCATTATACATGTGTTACTTGGACTTGGGAGGTGGACATGATTTTAACCTCTGTAGTATCATTCACATTGCCTTTATTTTTACTGCTTTTCAAATTAGGGTGACAATTCTTCCATCTTCAATACAGAAAACATAAAAAAAATTACCTCTCATAGCTTTGTACACTTTGGCGGCTTTGAAGCGTGTTCCATAACAGTAGATGGCATGTGTAGTTTGTTCTTATACATATAAATGGCTTATAACTCAATGTTTGTGCACTGTAATCAGTAAGGTGTCCAAAACATCGCTAGAAGGCAAATCTATAAGAAATCATGATGTCTGTTAGACATTTAAGTGTCGGCTGTCACCCAATCCAGCTGTGGTTAAATGCTGATTTCGTCTATGGTGTCTTTGTTCTGGTAAGATGTTCCTAGCAGCTACTGACTGTTGAATCTGTCCATATGAATGTTGGTGAGCTGTGAGAAGCTTGGAACATATGACATATCTGATTTTTGCCCCTAATAAATGACTAACATAAAGCAATCCTCTTGGTCTAAGAGGGTCAACTAAAGCCATTTATCAGCAGCAAATTTCAACAGGTTTATCAGTAAAGGGATTCAACTGCTAAGAGAAGTAATTTGCTAATCATTATTCTGTGTCCAAAAAGAATAATGTGTGTTTGAAACATGAGAAAAAAGGTTGTCTGCTATTGTGCAAAAATAAAAAGTCAGGTGTAATAGAGAAATGGTTTACCTCACGCAAGGCTTTAGAAAGATCATCCATTGTCAACACAAGACGTCTATCCTGAAGTACAATAAAGGATTGCCATCAGCAAGCACTAAGCAGTAAGAATGGATGCAAGATCTCATGCAAGAACTAACATGGATATTTTAGCTAAGAAATGAATTCACCTTGGGTTGTTTGCTTTTGTTATCTTTGATAGGTGCTGCAACCCTGGCTTTGCAGTGCCTAATTCAAGGTAAAGAATAGTGCGATGTCAACTTATTGTGCAAGAGATACTGCAATCGCTATGAGTTATGACGTGCTCACAGCAATAAACAAGTTGCAATAAGGTGAATAAAAAGATAGTGAGATTGTGGATTTACGTACTGAAGAGAGTCACTTGCAACGTCTGAAATGAATTTTTGAGTAGCTACAGCAACCAGCCTTGTTCTGCAGAAGCACGAAATTAGGAGACGCAAATATAACACGAAATATTCAGTTTTTAAGATGATCCTGAGTAGCAAAGGGATCCCAGCTCAACCACCGATCCAGCCATTTAAGTCCTCTCGAGGGGGAAATTGGAGGTGTAAGGAGTACTCACAGGCGTACATCGGGGCAGTGGAACCCGCTGCGGCCGAGGTAGTGCTCCACCAGCTCGTCCGGAATCTGCCGCGCGAAGGAATCAAACACAGAATTCGGCATAAGGAGAGGGGATCAGCTCGGCGTACCGTGGGGGAGTAGTCCATGAGGGAGGAGAGGAACTCGGTGAGTACGGCCTCGTCTTCGTGCCGCCCGTCGCTTCCGCCGGCCCTGGGCGAGCCCATGCCCGGAGTCATCCCGCCTCCTCCTCCTCCGCCACCGCCGCCGTTGTTGCTTCCCATCATCCTCCCGTCCGCCGCCTTGCTGCGTTGGCCTGAAGCCCTGGGGAGTGGTGGCTGCTAGGCTGGGTCTGTGGCGGGGAGAGGAGGTCGCCGCCGGCAAGGAAGGGGAAGACGAAGTGGGTTCAACAAGGGGTCGTCGCCTCGTCGGAGGGCCGAGGACGGAAGGAGAGGGGAGCAGCGGGCTCGAGTCCGCTCTCCTCTTTCAGACCGGGCCTGTTTCTGGGCCGAAGCCACAACGGTCTCGGACTGCTTTGATACACTCTCTCCGGTCCAAATTCCATGTTTTTCTTTTGAGATAAAATTCCTTACATGTTAACACACATGAGCAAATCAATGGATTTGGCAGCTCTCCTGCTAACATTCAAAAATAAATATGTGTAACATCACTCTATTCTCCATGGTCTTGCTACTCAGGTCTCCTGCGAACTTGCTCAAAAAAATTCCATAAATTTTGTTTCTTGTATTCCACCAGACCTACGTGACTTAGCCAATCCGTCACGCTCCATGTGTATTCTTATGATTTTTCTAAAGCATTTATTTTCATCAAACTGGTATTTTAACTTCCTCCAACATGTGTCGGATGAGTCCTAGTTGGTTATTCGAGTTAGCACATCGACGTCAGCGAACCCAATGCGATGATGTGGGCTAGGTAGGAGCGGCGGGAGGGAGAATGGAAGGAGGATAAAAGTGGTAGGAAGAGGAGAAACTGGGACAGGTTTTTGACTTATCACTTCCAAAGATAGTCCAGGTTTTTGACTTGTCACTTCCAAAGCTAGTCCACCCGGGTTTTTTTTTTCGAACCATGCAAGAGCCTTGCATGTATTATATTATAAGAAGGAAAGCCAAAGAAGTGGCTACAGTTTTACAGAAAACACAACAAAAAGCGACCAACAGAAAGAAAGAAAAGGCTTGTACAACCACCTCAAAAGGAGGCAGGCTAGCAAAATAGAGACGAAGATAAAGCTGAATTAAACCCCCGGCAAATTCAGGCGACCCTTGCTTGCCAGCGACCAAAGTTTTGCTTCCACCTTAATCTGCTCTATGAGGATATTGATGGGTTTGGAGCACCTATCGAAGCCTCGGGCATTTCGCTCCCGCCAAACCGACCAGGTGATCAAGATTACCAGGGAGTTGAATTTTGCGTTGATGTCCTTTGGCAAGATGGAAGTTGATTGAATCCACCAAGCTCTAAGCGGCAGAGCCATGACCGGGGTGATCTGCTGCAGTTTTGCCCAGTTCAGTACATGTCCCCATATTATATTTACGACCGCGCAACCAGTAAAAAGGTGATGTGCATTTTCATTTGCTGCATTGCAAAGGACACATTTATCAATGTGAGGGAGGCCACGCTTAGAGAGCCGATCGGCTGTCCACACCCTGCCACGCACGAAGAGCCATGTGGCCATTTTGCAGCGAAGGAGGGCCCAAGCGCTCCAAATAACAGCAGCAAAATCACAGATGGTTTTTCCTTTGAAATGTGCTTGGTATACCGAACTGGTTGTGAAGCGACCGTTTGCCTCCCACGACCAAATCCACCTATCCTCCTCCTCTGGGACTAAAATAACGGTGTTCGTCTCCTCCCATATCCTTAGCACTTGCATAAAATAATTGATGGTTATTGGTTTCCTGATATCATCGATCCAGTTGCCATTATTTAGGGCTTGTGCAACTGTTATTCTAGCTCTGATTGCTAACGGGATGCTTTGAAAAACCTCCGGGGCAAATTCCTCTATCGAACCTCCGTTGATCCACTTATCAGTCCAGAAAAAACATCTCTCTCCATTGCCAATTATCACCTTAGAGGCTGCATTGAAAATTTGCCTCACCTTCTCTTCTACTGGGCTGGCAAGAGTGCACCATGGCTTCCTTTCTTCGGCACGTAGGTTCCAAGCCCAGCGTACTTTGAAGGCTGTATGCATGATCTCCAAATTCAAAATGCCAAGCCCACCGAGGGGTTTAGGATGACATACTGTGTTCCAATTCACCAAACATTTACCGCCTTTCACTGCGTCGGTGCCCTTCCAAAGGAAGGCCCTTCTGATTTTGTCAATCGCTTTGAACACCCAAGGTGGTGGGTCCAGCGACAATAAATGAAAGATGGCAATTGCACTTAAAACAGACTGAACTAGGATGAGCCTCCCTCCCTGTGTGAGCATAAAGGTCTTCCAAGCAGCAAGTTGGTTTCTGATTTTATCAATCAAGGCCTGGAAATCTTCTTTACGAGCTTTCTTAAGATGTAGTGGTAGTCCCAGGTAGATTATGGGAAAATTCCGAACCTGGCATCTTAATATGTTGCTTATTTCTTGAGTGATCACTTCATCAGAAATCAGTGGTGAGACAGAGCTTTTGTTCAGGTTGCATTTCAGCCCGGATGAATTGCCGAAGATCTCCAAGATGTGTGTGACCGCGACCGCATCTCTCTGTGATGGTTTGAGGAAAAGAATAACATCATCTGCATATATCGACATACGCTGTGGTATACCTTGGTGGATTGGGAATGGAGACAAGGCCCTTTCTTCCTCAGCTTTGCGGAACAGAAGGCTTAGTGCGTCCATAGCAAGGATAAATAGCATGGGAGACAAGGCACCCCCCTGCCTTAATCCTCTAGCATGCCAAATCTTAGGACCTGGGGCTCCATTGAGGAGAATGCAGGTGGAGGAAGATCCGAGTATCAGCGAGACCCACTCTCTCCAGCGTGGGCCAAATCCTTTTTGTTGCAGAACCTCAACAAGGAATTGCCACGCTACCGTGTCGAAGGCTTTAGCAATATCTAGCTTCAGGAGAAGGCTAGGGCATTTCTTTCTTTTCAGAAATTTAGCTGACTCTCGGACTAACTTATAATTATCATGGATGGAGCGACCCTTGAGAAATGCACCTTGATTACTGCCAACAAGTTCAGGGAGTTCAACACTTAACCTTGCTGCTAGAACCTTGCTGAAATAAGCAACATATTAAGATATGGCGTCGTCATCTGATGTGGCGCTATGTGCCTGCACTCTCACGCCGGTCCCTAGGTTTGGGACCGACGTGAAGTAACAAGCAGTTTATGGGGCCACATCGAGTGCCAACAGTTTATTGGAAGGCCATCGATAATCCTTTTTTATGCGCCGCCCATTAGCTCTATTGTGGACGTCATTCCAGATTTTCTTATGTTACCAAAATATCAGACCTTAATAAAATTCTTTAAAATTTGATCGTCTTCATAACAAAACGAAGCAACATTTATGACATCAAAGTAGTATCACAAGATTTTTGGTGAAATATAGTGTCATAAAATGTTAAGTTGAGGTCGTATAGTATGCTGCTAGGTTTTTCCTATAGAGTTAGCAACATTAGAAAAATGTTTGATATAAAATCAGGGTGCTTCTCGAGAGTTGGAAATAGATAAATACCCTAGTGTCACCTACTCACCTCCACCTACTTCTCCTTCGTAGGGTGATTTCTCCTCCTTCGGTCGCTCTCCCGGTGTCGGGAGGGGTGGGAGACCCGATATACGTGTGAAGTTTTTTTTTTAAAGTAGCGTTGTCTAGTGATTTGGTAGCCTTTTTTTTTCATCCGCCTCAACGGAGATGGCATCCTCTACAGTAAGTAATCTAGATTCTTCGTTTGTCCAACGAGATTTACTTCACGACGTTACCGATGGTCCTAGAAGATTATAATTTTCTACCTATTGGCTTCGAATCTTACTTGTCAGCTGAATTTTGATCTTTTCTCATGGTTCCCGCAAGGAGGGTTGTTCTTGCAATATTTGTGACGTCTACTATATCCTCGATAATGGTGATTTACACTCTCGACAGTTCTTTTTTTGATGTTGGTTGACTAATTTAATAACAGCAACCGTGCACATAGCTTTGATATTGTGGCTTAAATTAAAAATATGGAAAAACGTTAGTTGATAATTTACATGTTTCTAGTTTGTTATCTACTTTGGGCTACCTCTTTTTTAAATTTAGTTTTGTAATAGCTGGAAATGCATTCGGTCGAAAATAAATAAATAGTGTGTGTTCAAAGAGGCCCTGGCCTGCCGGCTGCGGAGTCAGGGCATCTCCAACCGAGCGATCCAAACGGACGCGCTGGGCCGTCCGCGTCCGTTTGGGTCGCACGCTGCGCCCAACGCAGCGGCCACCCATTTGGCCATTTGGCCATTTGGCCTATTTCTTTGGAAAATAGGTCCTCTGGCTACAGATCCTTAAACAATGTCTAACAAATATAGAATAATATCTCGTAAACATAGAATAATATATAATAAACATAAAATATTATCAAATACCATAAAATATTATCAAATGTATCATGATAAATCAAATAAAATGTGCCATAGTTTGAGAAAAATATAAAAATTACAATTGAGATTGTCTAACTCAATTTGGGCGCTCGAGGATCTCCTTCGTCTCTTCTCGAACCAAGCTCTCTTTGCCTCGCTCATGTTGGTCAAGTCGGCGTTCATGATGAGGTTGTCCTCAGCTTGGCGTTTGAGCTCAACTTCCTTCGCCTTCAGCTCCACCTCTTTGGCCCTTGCCATTGCTATGAGCTCAAGTTCTCTCTCTTTGAGCTCAAGTTCTTTAGCTTTGGTCTTGGCCTTGACCTCTTCAATCTCAAGCTTCTTCTCGCTGGACATCAAAGAATTTCTTCCTGTCCTCTTCTTTCTCCCGCGCCTCCTCTCATCCCTCTTGTCCGTGGACACCTCTCCGTCCGCATGCATCTCCTTCAAAGTGCCATACAATAGCATGGACGAAGCATCACGCTTCATGTCGGCTTTGGTTGACTTGTGGCCGCGTGGACGACTTGCACGAGAAGCGGAGCTACCGCAAGGCTGCCCACCATCAAGGTCAATGACCGTGGCATCTTTGGCGGGATTGTTGCCGACTCAAGGTCGCCATGTACCCCTCGTACCCCTCCCGGAACTTGGGGGTGCCCCGGAGTTCCTTCCAACAATGAGGGAAGGCAAAGGTCTTCTCTCCATTGTTGACTTTGTAGAATTCCAAAGCTCGCCACACCTAGAGCAAAGCGAGACAACAACGATAAACGGATGTGCAAACATCGGATGAATAAGTTGAGGTTAAGAATCATACCAAGTCCTTCACACCCATGCCACTAACGGGGATCCGCCTCGCGTGATCATACGCCGCCTGGAACTTGTTGCATTCCGTTTGAATTGCTCCCCACCTCTTTTGGAGCGATATTTCGCTGCGGTCGCTCTCAAATGGCTCCTTTCCATATTTGCGATGTTCATGGAAGTATTCATAGATCCGGCGCCAGAATGCGGCCCCTTCTCGCTCGGCACCCGTCAACGCATCTTGCCCGATGGTCAACCATCCATCGACGAGCACCTTGTCCTCCTTCTCCGTGTAGTTGGCGGTTCGTTTGCTTACCCGGCGACCTCGAGCTTGTGCAGCTGCGGCTTGTGTGAGGCCCTCACCGAACAACGGCTCCTCCTCGATGTTTATGCTGCCGGGACGAGCGCTTGTGCCCTCCCCGTGTGTCAATGGGAGGTGGTCGGGAGCCTCGCCGTGTCGAAGGATATGGCGGGGTCGTCGGCATTGTCCGCGCGAAAGACGGAGGGGCCTCGCACGGTGGACGGTGACGCGCGCGCGCGGCCGACGCATCGTCGAACAGGTTGCGTGCACCGGACATCGCGGCTGCTCCCGGGTTCTTGGGGCCTTTGGAGTTCGCCGGCGCACGGTTCAGGTCAATGGACGAAGGTGACGGCCCCGTCATGGACTCGCCCACCTCCGGTGACCCATCCCGTGACTGGTACGCGTGCCGCCCATGCGCCCCCATTTCGTGCCCAAACGGGGTAGTCGGTGGGGCATTTGACCATGGAGGAAGGGGCCGGGTCACGGAGGAGGCCGAGCTCCCCCCCCCGAGGCCGCGCCGGTGCCGGGGATGATCATGTGCTGGCCGAGCGCTGCGTGGCCGTAAAAGAGCATGGCCTGCGCCTGTCGCTCTTGAAGGACGGTGCTCTTCGCCTCCGTCTTGAGTTGGAGAAGCCGCTCCGCCGCCCGCCGCCGCTCCTCCGCGTCGGCCGATTTCGCTCTTCCGTTGGTCGAGCGCCCTGCGGCGGTCGGCCCTCTTCTTGCTCTCGATCTTCCTCTCGCTCCGGGGTGAGGTCGGCCTTCGCCTTCTTCGTCGGCGGCCGGCGGAGCTCGGCCTCCGCCGGCTCGGGAGCCGCCTCCACGGCAGGAGCGGCAACGGCCGCGGGTGCCTCCTCTCCGATGGTGGCGGTGGTGGCGGTGGCGGCGGCGATCGCTTCGTCGGCCATCTCTAGGTTTTGGGAGTACAGTGGAGTGTTTCGTTTTGGGGAGGCGACGGGCGGGCTGTGGGCGGACAAGGGGAGGACGCGAGCGACCAGCCTTTCGCGTCCGCGGCCACGCAAACTCGTCCAAGATTTGGGCCAGGTTTGGGTCGTCCCGGACGCCGTGGCCATCTGTTTTAGGGATGGGTCCGCACACTGGGCCGCGGTTTTGTCCGTTTCGACCCATCCGGACGCGCGGGCGCGGGATGGGTCGCCCGGTTGGAGATGCCCTCAGGCCCCAGAAATCCGCGCCAAGTGCCACGGCGACGAGGCAACCACCACACCACCGGCGCGGCGACCCCTCCTCTATCCAGTATCCACTCCGCCCGCGCTCGCAGCTCACCACCCGAAGAGACGATGATGCTGATAAGGCCGCGGTTCCTCTCCCCCTCGCCGGCCTCCTCCCGCCGCGAGCCCCTCCTCCCCGCCCTCTCCGCGCCTCCCGAGCCCTCCAGAACCTTCTCCTCCTCCTACTCCTCCTCCGCTCGCCCGCCCCGCCCCTCCCCCAACGAGCGCCCACTGCCCAACCTCCGCCGCCTCACCGCCCGCATCGTCGACCTCACCCGTCGCAAGCAGCTCTCCCAGGTACGACACGGCACGGCCATGCTCCTCCCCGCCGTTGGTTTTGGATTGGGGCCCGTTTCTCATTCGAGCTTTCTGCTGCGCGCGCAGATCATGGCAGAGGTGGAGGCGTCCAAGCGGCGCGCGCGCTCGGGCAGGGGCGGGGGGACCAACATCATCGTCATGAACGCCGTGCTCGAGGCCTGCGTCAGCTGCGGCGACGTCGACCTCGCCGTCCAGCTCTTCGACGAAATGCGGGGGCCCATGGGGTGCGGCGTTGACGCCGTCTCCTACGGTATCCTGCTCAAGGTATATCATATTTCCCCACATTTACTGCTGTTGCACTGCTGTTTGACATCGACATTCATGGGTTGGACCATCACGTACGCGCTAGGTGCAGTTTCGAGCTTTTGCGTCCTACTCAGGTTCACCATGCTCTATCAGCTTCCTTAAATTTCCATCTCAGATTGTCTGAACCATCAATATCTCAACCCTCGATCAACAATGTTGTTCTATTTCTCCTGCTCAGAGTATCTCCTTCTCTAGAATACATACATTCTTGCATCTTTTATTGAATTAACTTCAATGGCATCTTCTCAACGTATGTGGTGCCAACTGCGTGTACTTCTGATTGATTAGTTCGACTAAGGATCTGGTGGAATCTTACAGTTTAATGTGCTCTAATTGAAGGGTCTGGGGATAGCTAGAAGGATTGATGAAGCATTCGAGATACTGGAATCAATTGAGAAAGATACTTCTGTTGGGTGCCCCAGACTCTCTCCTCATCTTATCTGTGGTTTTCTAAACACACTTATCGAAGCAGGTTCGTGCAAGATGGATCATCTTACAGTATACTTGTATGTTGCATCAGCTCCATTGTCCCTTGTTGCACAAAACCACTAGAGACGTCTAACAAGACCACTAGTCACTAGAAGTCTGAAAAGAATACTAGTACAAGAATAAGTTACTGCTCGGAGGAACCTCTATATTGCTAAACAGCTTATTCATAAAACTCAATTGATACCAGAATCGAAGTCCTAAACTGTATTTGGCCCATCCACGGGAAAGCATTATTCCTGGTGTCTAATATATAAACATCACATGGTTACACAGTCATGCGCATGCCTCCTAAAAATACTGTGTTAGTTCTGAATGAGTAAATTCAAAATTGTACATTCTTCCACGTATATTGAAATGATTAGGACAAAAATCGTGTTAGTTGCAATCTAGTCTCAGTCAGTGCCACCCTAATTTTGTGCCCTGGTCAGACCTGCTTGCTAGAATGAGATTTATTTTTTATTTCTTCTGTGTTGGTTTGTGGATGGATATTGTTGCAATCGATATTGTACCTTTTGTGCAAATTTTGGTCTTTTGCTGGTCTATATTCATGTGTAAGAGCCCCAGGCACCGGTGTGGCTAGGGACTGCTGCAAGTGGATCCTGCTTATCACTATCTTGGTATGACCAAACTGGAGGATCACCTTTGGCAAATTGCAACACCATGCCATTACTCCTGGTGCTATGTGAAAAAAATTGATTAGATGTGCCGTTTCGGCAATATATATGGTGTACTATGCAGTTTACTCTAATTATGAATTCTTCTGCTGGTAATATGTATATGAGTTTGAGTTCTATTTATTCTACATTATACTGTAAATTTAGTAGTATAATGTACGCTAATGCATTATTATACAAATGTAGAATAAACATCGCCAAGAGGGTGGTCTGAGAGGACTATGGCCTCTTTACGAGGGAGATGAGATTGCAGATAAATCTGTCTTTCTCAGTTTTCCGCTATCTTTTGGAATGAACCAGTATGCCTCCTTTTTAAATTGGGAGACCCTAAAAAATAGCTCTAGCCTCAATTTTCGGTTGCTAAGTTGTGCTGTGCTGAACATATTTTATAATCTGCTGTGGAAAAAAGCCATGGAAGAAGGAAAAAATTCACCACATTGCTAAATGGAGCACAAAGAGGTCGTAAGAGAAAATTTAAGCAGATAAGTTGGCTGTTAAGCCACTATCAATCAAAAGAGAAGGCTGTTTAAACTGGCCATGGGCTGCCTTTCTTGCAGTTTTGATATGAATGAATGATATAACTGAATGCTGACTTGTATAGTGGAAATAACAAAAGGAGATATCACTAAATAAATATGTACTTAGGTTCCGGGTATGTTTTTTCATGTTGCATCCGAAGTATAGTGGGGACTAATTTGATCAGTTTCTGGTAGATATGCTCATGTGCATGCTCTTGTTACAGTTTACGCTTCTTGGCCACATATTCTATGCATATCTGTTTACCACCGAAAATTCTTGGACCCACACTAGCTTGCTGGTTGCTGAAGGAGTTTAACTTTAATTTGACCAGGAGATATGAGGCGTGCCAATGCTCTTGTTGCCCGTTTTCGGCAAGTCCTTTATGAAGGCCAATCTGTGTTACTATATAACTTACTGATGAAGGTATCTCTTAGTCGCCTTTGCATATCTTTTTCTAAGATGGCTCTCCTTTTTCATTACTATCACAGTAGCAGTTTGTAAATTCTTGAATTGAACTTCCTCCAGGGATACATAAAAAGCAACTTCCCTCTCGGAGCTTTGACTGTTAAAGATGAGATATTGCGCCAAGGGTTGAAGCCTGATAGATTGACATACAACACCATCATTTTTGCTTGCGTGAAATCCGAAGAGATTGAGAAGGCTTTCCAGTTTCTTAAAGATATGAAGGTGTCACACAAGTGTTGGAAAGGCCAGTTTTAGCCACAAAATTGTTTTGCATATACATGTTGCCCCACATGATGACAGTGAGTTGCTTTCGTTACAATGCAGGAAGAAGCTAAAAGGGATGATAATCCTGAACTCCTCCCGGATGCTGTTACCTACACAACATTACTTAAGGTGATTCAGTGATTGCCTTACATGGTCTCACAGGTTTTTTAGCTGTTTTATGAGTTCAGTATTGTTTTTAATGGTTTTTAAATGTGCAAGTTATTGAAGCATGTTGCAGGGTTTAGGAAATAGCCAAGATCTTTATTCAGTTTTGAAGATTGTGGTGGAGATGAAATCGTCACTTATTTTAATTGATAGGACTGCATATACAGCTATGGCAGATGCCTTTCTAGCTTGCGGGTCCATTGATGGTAAGCTATATAGCATGTTTCTAGTGGGTCAATTTGCTTGGTGATACTACGTCTTTTCAAGTTGAAAAATAACAGTGGTATCCTTGCATTTGATGTTATTTTCTATCCACACGCCTTAGTAGTGCTACTACCCATTTTAAAAATGTGATTTATCTTTTTTTTGTTTGGTATATCTGATTCGCAAAAACTCTGCTTGTGCTTTTCTAGGAATAGCCATTCTCAAGCCTAGGTAAAGGAGGAGGGTTGTGCTGGCAAGCCAACGTTAGTTGGGGCGTAACCCTCTCAGCGACGCGCCATATTGGTACCTGAGTGTGGTGTTAAGTAAGCAAGGGCCGGGCCGCCACCGTTATAAGCAGACAAGGGGTTTTGCATCTCACCTGACGAATGCGAAGAGTAAGGAAGCAGCCGAGGCAAATAGGTTGGGTGTGGGTAGTTGGAATGTAGGATCCTTAATGGGGAATATACGGGAGTCAGTGGATGCTGCGATTAGGAGGCGTGTAAATATTTGTTTCATCCAGGAGACTAGATGGGTGGGTCAAAAGGGTGAGGGAAGTCAAGAATACCAGTTTCAAGCTTTGGTATTCAGGGTCAGCTGGTAATAGGAACACGACGTAGACGTACTAATAGATAAGAGCCTCAAGAATGGAGTAGTGGATGTCCGGAGATAGAGGATAGGATCATCCTAATCAAGCTAATCAAGCTAGTTGTTGAGAATCTTGTCCTGAAAGTTATTAGTGCTTATGTCCTACCGGCGGGGCTCGATATGTGCTAAGAGCCAATTTTGGGATGATGGAGGACGTGGTTAGAAGTGTACCGACAAACGAGCAGCTCTTCAATTGAGGAGATCTCAATGGCCATGTGAGTACAACTAACATGCCAGTAATTATGATGTCATCGACATACACTGCAAGTATAGTGATTTTCTGGTTTTGATGTCTATAAAAGACACTGTGAGCTCCATTACATTGCATGTAGCCCATATCACAAACTGCACGCCTGAATCTGTCAAACCATGCCATTGGAGATTGTTTTAAGCCATAAAGATTCTTTTTCAATTTGCATACCTTTCCAGCAGTTTCTGATGTAGCAAAGCCTGGTGGGAGTTCCATGTGCACTTCTTCTTTTAGATCACCATGCAGGAAGGCATTTTTAACATCTAGTTGGTGTAAAGGCCACCCAAAATTAGCATCACAAGAAATCAAAATCCTCACAATATTCATTTTCGCCACCGGAGCAAATATTTCATCATAATCTATGCCATAGGTCTGACTATATCCCCTCGCCTAGTCTTGCTTTGTATTTGTCGATCTTGCCTTCTGAATTTTGTTTAATTGTATAAATCCACTTGCAAGAAGGTGTGCAAGTTCCCATGTTTTGTTCTTCCTCAAAGCATCCAGCTCCTCCATCATAGCATGCCTCCACTTTGGATCTTGTCTAGCTGCTTTCCAGTCAGTTGGAATTGAGATAGATTGCAGAGAAGCAACAAATGCTCTGTACGAGGGAGACAAGCACTTATAAGACACATAGTTGCTAATGTCATGGTTAACTCCACGTTTACCCTTCCTCAAAGCAATTGGCAAATTCATTGACTCATCTATGGTTGCAGACTCATTTTCGGACTGACAGCTGCCACTAGACGTACTATCATCAACATCATCCTCCTGTTGCTCCCCTTGCATTTGTTGTTCCCCCTGCACCTGTTGCTCCCCCTGCACCGGTTGCTCCTGTTGTACTCCCTGTCGAGGTCGTCGCGAATACACCAATATGTTGTCCCTCCACCTTTGTACGTTTTCAGGTTGTACAATAGGTGGTTCATCATGGACATTTGATGGTCCAACAACTATAGAAATAGGGGCTGAAACCACAATTGGTTTTGGAGCATGTTGTTCTGGACTTGCAACAATACTCTTCTCCCCCTCTTGGCCAACCTCATTATTTTTCAGTTGGTCAAATTCCTCAAACAACATACTTATATCAGTATTTTCACCATAGAAGGGCTCAGATTCTCGAAAAGTGACATGTATGCTTACAAAGGTACGTCGTTCTGATGGACTCCAACACTTGTAGCCATGCTTCCCAGATGCATATCCAATAAAAATGCATTTTACTGCTTTTGGGTCAAGTTTACCAACAGATGGTCTGTGATCTCTAACAAAACAAGTACAACCAAATAATTTTGGTGGGACTAGAAATGTATTCTCACCCATTAACATCTCACATGGTGACTTCATGCCCATAACTCTTGAAGGCATTCTATTTATCAAGTAGGTGGCGGTCATCGCCGCTTCATTCCACAGGAACTTAGGCACAATCATAGTAAACATGAGAGATCTTGCAACTTCTAAAATATGTCGATTCTTCCTTTCTGCTACTCCATTCTGTGGAGGTGTGTCTGGGCAAGAGGTCCGATGTAGGATGCCATGCTCTGACAAGAATGTGCTGAATCCTTTATTGATATACTCTGATCCGTTATCAGTCCTGATCATCTGTACCCGCACATTGAACTGGGTTTTCATATAAGAATTGTTATGACCGGTATTGGTTATGTTAGGAAGGGGCCCAACCATGGGCCCAACTAGGGGCTTAGCCCATTATCAGTTTAGGGTTTAGCTCTTTATATACTTGATGTAAACGATGCAAACAGGCAAGCAATAATCATATTCATTATTGCCGACTCTCTGAGGAGTTGGTCTCCTAACCCTAGCCGCCGCCCTCCTCTTCTCGGCCGCGCGCACGGCACGCACTCCCGCCGCGCGTCCGCCGCCTCGTCCGCACGCCACTCCCTCCTTCCCCTACAAACTACGCCCTAGGTCCGGTAGAGCTGTTGGTTCTACCAATTTGGTATCAGATAGCTCGGCTGTGATCATGTCGTCTCCGCCGCCCACCACCACGTCGTCCGCGCCTCCGCCCGTTCCTTCGGCCGCCGCCACCATGGCGGGTTCTCCAGCGGCCGCCACCACGGCGGGCTCCGCCGCGCCGGCGCCCGTCATCTACACGCTCGAGCAGATGAGCGGGGTCGTCAACGACCTCGTCACCGCGGTTCAAGGCATCCGCCTCTTCTTGATCGGTTCCCGGGGCCCCGACGCCGCCGCGGCCGGCCATCTTCACCGTGCTCGGCGCCCGCGCCATGGGTTTCGCCCTTCACGGGCGTCCCGGCCGCGGCCTCCGCCGGCCCGGCCACCGGCCGCAGTGTCCACCGTCCGCCACCGCCAGCCCAAGTGCCGCAGCCACGGGGGGCGTCCCCATCCACCAGATTCGCTTCCCCCCGTCGCCGTCTCCGCTGCCGGCGTGGCTCGCCGTGTTGTCGACTCAGCCGGTCTACACCATCGCTGCCGAGCCGCCGCTGCCCTCCCTCCCGAGCGCCGGCCCCGGGGGGTATGCACGCCCCCATGAGGCGCGCCCCGACGCGCACGGCCCCGGCGGGGTTACCCAGCCACCGCCCCGCTACACCAAGGTCAACTTCGCCACGTACGATGGGTCGGAAGACCCCCTGAACTGGCTTAGCCAGTGTGAGCAGTTCTTCCGCGGGCAGCGCACCCTGGCTTGCCTCCTATCACCTCCGGGGCGCCGCCCAGACGTGGTACTACTCCCTCGAGCAGGACGAGGGCGGCATGCCTCCTTGGGACCGCTTTCGGGAGCTGTCAACACCCGGATTTTTAAGTCCAGATGCCTATTATGCCATACATCGCAATCCCAGGAATATTGCTTTTGCGAGACATAATAGATTGATATCACATAACATCATTCATTACAACTCATAATTGTCTTACATCAAAAGGATCACATGATGCAGTCTCATTACAACAATTGTTCTAAGGATCAAATACATAACACAATAGTGGAAGTACGTAGTAGAGGGTAGATTCATTGTTGGTTTTGAAGAACCATTCATTCGTTCTACGATACAAGGGGACAGATACAAACTCACACCTACGAAAATACTCTAGTGATACTACTCTTCATCCGAAAGGGCAGATTCTTTGTCTTCATGGGTAATGTGCTTGGCGGGCGTTGTCCAACTCCTTGCGGGTCTTGTGCAGCAGGAAGTCCAGGCATGCGACATAGTAGTTCATCTCCGGGTGCGGTAGCATGGTTATTGGCCTTTCCATGGGATCATGTCTTGGGTAGTAAACAAAGCGAGTGTTCTTGATCTTGTTCTCATTTTGTCCACACAGACGGGCAATTGCTTCCTGCATGGATTTGGCTATTCCATCCTTCCAGGTGTTCCCCGTTACAGAAAACCATATGGTTTCCCATATTGGGGCTCCAAGCTTTCCTCTCAGATCTGCAGTAACTTCCCACCGAGGTTGTCCTCCTGACTGATTATTGAGTGGTATTCCGAAGACCTCGTGATACGCGCGTCCTAGATACTCAACTAGTTGCTTCAAATCCTTCTCGAACATTAGGTTTCCTCCGTGACCAAGCTGATAGGACTCACAGTGGTACTCCATCTGTGAACCATTTAAGATGAGAAAGTTAGAGAAGTGCAAGTGTGTCAAAATTTTATGTAGAATTACAAGAAAAGTAGGGCATGGATTTCTCATTTTGAAAAGATCTTAAGGATAAGAGTGAGAATAAGTTTTCATAAATATTCACTTCCTTTGTTTTGAAATTAAGTTTTTCAGACGTCCATTCTAATACTAGGGTCTCCTAAGGTCAAACAATGGCTCTGATACCAACTTGTCAACACCCGGATTTCTAAGTCCAGATGCCTATTATGCCATACATCGCAATCCCAGGAATATTGTTTTTGCGAGACATAATAGATTGATATCACAGAACATCATTCATTACAACTCATAATTGTCTTACATCAAAAGGATCACATGATCCAGTCTCATTACAACAATTGATCTAAGGATCAAATACATAACACAATAGCGGAAGTACGTAGTAGAGATCCATCGGCTCCACAGGCAACTTTTGACATCAGGAGTAGTCCTAGTTATCGTAGACGTCCTGCTGTCCGTCTTCATGGTATTGGGGCTCCTCTTCATAGTCTGGCCATTTGAATAGCCAGGGACAAAGCCATGAGTACTTTAAAGTACTCGCAAACTAATACTAGTGTAAGCACTTTCAACTAAATCAGTGGAATTCTAAGCTCTAGGTTCATTTGCATAAAGCTAGTTTTATTTCATAAGCATTTAGTAACCAAAGACTCTTCATTTGCCTAACTTAACTCAAGTGGGAACATTAGTGTCATTCCCACAACTCTGTTGTGATTCAAGTCAAAGTCACCTTTCAAGTTCAATTCACAAGTCACCCATCACATGTCACCTTTTGGAAAAGTTCTGATGACGGAACAGTATGGCCTTTCCAACTGTCCATGACCGCAGACGCGACTATTCGAATAGGTTTACACTCTGCAGAGGTTGCACACTTGTGCCACAACATTTGATTACATCCGTCGTGGATAGCTCGAATAATCATAACTCAGTATGCGGATCATCAACCATTAACCTTTCACTTACATACCCTAGTATAGGCACCTCTCCCCATGAGCTTGGCCTCCCAGTGATAGCAAACCGCCAACCTGGGAACTGCACAGGGCTTGGATAAGACATTCACCTCATTTCACGTCATTTCACTTTCAACGGAGGTAGCCTCGGCATAACCCCTATGACGCTTGTTCAGAGGGAACCCATACTAAGACACATAAATTTCCAGCTAAAGCCTTACCCATAATCAGGTATTGTGGGGGTACTCAAGAATTGGAATGGTGTCGCATCCGAACCCAATCATCAGTTTTGATCAAAATCACCATTTCATTCAAGTCACATTCACCTTCAAAATCTTTCAATAGAATGACTCATCATTCCAAGGTTTTCAAAGTCAAGAATTTCACAAGTTCCCATCTAGAGTAGTCAATTTTAGTTTTAGCACTAGCAACTAGTCATGAGGGGTGCTAACTAGTTTGTAGCTCTCTTGGCTAACTTTGATGTTCTTGTACTACTCCATATCTAGACTCAAGTGGACAGGGTGTTTCTGCACCCGGGTGCATATGCACCCTTTATTTGAAATGCATATTAAACATATTTCCAAATGTTAAAAAAATAAAAACAAAAATGCCTCGTGTATACCTTGACATGTTAAATGTTCACAAAGTTGTTTCAAAGAAAACCGATATGTTTTGTGCCTCGTACTAAAAAGACAAATTTTTGGTGTTAAAATAGTCTATTTCTTGAGGCATTATTTGTCTTTTTTACACATGGTACAAAAATTGTTGGTTTTACGTGAAACTTTATGTGTACACATAGAACATGTCCCTCTACATGCTAAATTTTTTTCCTAAATTTTTAACTTTTTGAAATATGTTTTATACATACCAGGTGCATATGCACCCATGATCAGTTTTGGTTTTCCGGACTCAAGTTAACTATAAAAGTAAACCTTGATAAACAAAGTAAAAACCTTGTAAGATAGAAAAACCGGGACTTGGAAAGTAAAGCACAAGGTAGTATGGTAGTGATGCCTTGCTCAAGTAGAGCTTGCACTTGGGTAACTTGCAAGAGTATAGCTTGCAATAATATAGCTTGCCTTGATTGGTACAGTCGTCAAAGTGTTCTTCTTCTTCTTCAAAGTAGACCTCCTCCTCTTGATAGTCTCCGGTACTAGCGTTTATAAACGAATACGAGGATACAATCACCAAACAATACTTAAGTAGACTAATTAGCCTTAATGGCTCACACAAGATGATCTAGCATCATCCTAAGCATTACTCACACAACACTAGGGTTTTCTTCTTTAGTGTTTGGAAAATAAATTCCTCTTATTGAATCTTGTTAAGATTTAATCTCCTCAAATAACAAGTTATGAACACATGTTGACCAAGGTCAACACTTCACACTTATCATTTGAGAAACATGATTTAAATGAGGTACTATACCTCATGCCATTTAAATCCTACTTTGATTTAATATCCTCAAGTAAGCAATGATGAGACCATGCAACTAAGGTCATCACCTTACTTCATAATACTTGGGAAGATGATTTAAATGAGATGCTACATCTCATAGATTTGAAATTCCAAGTTTGAAATGATTTAAATGAGCTAGAAATGACTACATAGCCATTATTTGAATCTAGCTCATGATCATGCACACAACTAAGTCATGTTTTTACATAATCAATTAGACCAAGTGAAATGTGATTTATGAGAGTTGGAATCAACTCAAAATCACTTATGGTTGATTTTTAATAAACTTTTGAAGTTTGAAAACCTACTGCCTTGTTATTTTTATCACATAAATTCTACAAAGAATCTAGACCTGTGGGGTTTGATAGAGATTTTCATAAGCTTCCCCAAAGATATAAAGTTCACCAAAATTGGCTCACTAGATTTGAAGTTATTAAATTTTGAAATTGGCACCAGTAAAGAATTTGACTGAAAAGATTTAATTCGATTTTAAACAGTTGGGCTTGGCGGGAAAGGAACATGGGCCAGGAGAGGGGAAAAAGAACTGGGCCGGCCCAGCTACGCGTCCAGCGCGAGCAGGCCGCCTGACAAGGTGGGGCCCAGGCTTCTGCGTCACTTAAAACGCAAAACGGTATGAGCAGAGGGAGGCCGCACGATTAGATGGCGATCGAACGGCGCGCAGAGCGTCGTCGTCTCCAGCGAGAGAGGGCTACTGGCGAGGCGAGGGTTGGGGTCCGGCGAGCTCACCGGCGGCCGGCGGTCGTCGGCGATGGGGCGCGGCGGCGTTGTCGAGGGTGGTGAAGCTGCTGGTACAGATGGCGTCGCCTGAGGTGGCCTCAATCAACGGCGGCGTCTGCGGCGGCTTCACGGACTCCGGCGAGCGATTGGCGAGCTACGGTGGGCAATAGAAGAGGGGAGGTGGTCGAGGAGGTCGAGTGAGAGGAGGGGAGCAAGGTGGTGTGGAGGTTTGAGGCGCGGGAGTGCCCCCTTTTATAGCGGGCGATGGTGCCGTGGGGGTGCGGGCAGGTGAGCGATGACGACGTCGATGGAGGTCACTCGGGGCCAGGGGAGTGGGCGCGTCGTGTTGGCGATGTCACCGCGGACCTAACGCGCGTCATGGCGTGGACGGGGGTGGACGGGAGCAGGCAGGCGACGTCGTGTACTGGCGTACCCGCGTCGGAGGACGGCGACGGTGGCGTTGGCTACAGGGCGCGGGCGAGCCAGTGAGGATGTCCTGGAGGTAGCTGGTGACCTGGTGATGGCGTAGGAGAGAGGAGGGGTCGAGGCAAGCCCTGACGCGGCGAGGCGAGCGTGCGCTCTGGCGCGTCCAGTGTCGTGTCTGGGCGCGTCCTGGCATGACCTGGGCGTGTCTGGGCGCGTACGGTGTGGCCAGTGCGTGCGTCTCCTTCGTCGATGGGGTGTACCAGCAGGTCCGTGGGAGTAAGGGGAGGCTCAGAGACATGGTGAGATCATTCAAAGGGGAGAGGGGAGAGGAATGGCGTGGTGAGGTCATGATCACCACGGCATGGTGGTGTCTTTGATGATATCCTGTCCTACCTTTGTCCCTGGTGCTTGGCATGGTTGAAGGGGTACAAGAGTGAGCTAATGATGACCAGAGAGGTGATGTTTTCGTCTAAAATCCATCAGATATAAGAGTGTGTGGAGTTGGTGAAAGGGTGCCTACAAGGTGTTTGTGTTAATGGCCGAAAGAAATGAATTTTTGAATTTTGCAATTCTTTTTGGTGGAAGTGATCCAAATAAAATTTGGAGCACAAGGGTGGTGGTGGTGTGCAAAATGAAGTTGATTAGAGAAAATCCAAAATGAGCATAATCTATAATCTGATTCAAAGTCACCACTTTGCATCCTTGTATTAAGGAATTGGGAGAGAATGAGTCAAAGAGGTCAACATCAAAATTGTTCACCTTGATGAGGTCTTGGATGAGGTGCAAAGAGTTGAGAGGCTTTGGTTTAGAAAACTCTTAATCCAGGGGCTCAAAGTGGGTAAGATGTTAAAATTGTCACATGTGACCATTATCACATGTAACTAGGGTTTTGATTTTTCTTTGATTTGGTTTTGGTTTCTTTGATGCAAAAGGGATCCTTTTGAGTTTAAAAGAGTTTCCAAACCATTGGCACAAATTTATATGGCCTAGGTTAAAGATTTTCAAAAATGGCCATAGGCCCATATGTGAGGGTTGTTGCAATTTCTCAAATCTTTTTCTTGCTTTCTCTTTGATCCAAAGGATCATTGTTTTGGGTTCAAATGTTGTTGGTTGGTTTGAGGGAGGGTTTCACCATTTGGGTAAAGTAAATAGGGCATAGGCCACTATTGGAGAAATAGCCATTAGCCCACATATGCCTCACCCTTATTTGGTTTTCTTTTTTATTTGTTCCTCTTTGGACTTGAAAAGGGTAGGGTTAGGGTTTAGAAAACATTTCAAAATACTCCACACAAGTATCATGGCAAAGCTCACAACACTTGGGTATGAGCACTATGCATACTATATAACTCAAATAAAGTTTTTGTTGGCTCCAATTTTTGGAAAAAGGGGAAATTCATTTTCTTCTTTGTTTGAAAATTTGGGATGTTACAGGAGCTATGCCTCCTTCGCTTTGGACAGCCAATCCGAGGGAGCCGCCTCGCGGAGCTGGGGCGCCTCCCCTTCACGTCCACGGTGCAGGACTTCGCCGATCGCTTTCAGGCCCTCGCCTGCCATGCCCCGGGCGTCAGAGGGCAACAGCGCGCGGAGCTCTTCGTCGGCGGACTCCCGGATCACATACGGGTGGACGTGGAACTTCAGGACCCCCACGACCTGCATACGGCGATGCACTACGCTCGGGCGTACGAGCGCCGAGCCCAGGCCCTGCAGCCGCCTCCCCCGAGTCGGGCCCGACCACCCGCCCGCCCCCACCGGCCGCAACACCGACCACGCGGCCAGCACCGCCCACTCCAGTAGCGCCGCAGCGGACCTTCCGACGCCTCACCCCGGCGGAGCAGTTGGAGCGCCGTCGCCTCGGCCTGTGCTTCAACTGCGACGAGCCCTACGCACCAGGTCACGTCTGCCCGCGCCTCTTCTACTTGGAGACGGTCGACGATGGCGACGCGGACACAGGCGTCGACACAGCGCCGGAGATCGCCCTCGACGCCGCGCCAGCCATGGCGTGCGTGGTCTCGCTACATGCGTTGGCGGGCATCCGCAACGAGCAGACGATGCTCCTGCCGGTGACGATACACGGCGAGCAGCTGGTGGCCCTACTCGACACCGGCTCCACACATAACTTTCTGCCGGAAGCCACCATGCGTCGCTTGGGCCTCTAGCCGAAGGGCGGCGATCACCTCCGCGTCACCGTAGCCAACGGCGACCGCCTTCGCTGTCACGGCGTGGCGCAGCACGTGCCGCTCTCCATCGGCGAGGAACACTTCACCATCGCGTGCGCCGGCATCGACTTGGGCTGTTTCGACTTCATCCTCGGCGTGGACTTCTTGCGGCCCCTCGGGCCCATATTGTGGGACTTCACAGCCTTGACGATGACCTTCTGGCGCCAGGGCCGCCGCGTTTGTTGGACGGGCATTGGGGGCGCCACCCCGGCACCGCAGCTTCAGCTCACCACGGCCGACATCGACTCCGACCACCCTCTGTTGGCCCACCTCCTGCAGCAGCACGGCGACCTGTTCGACGAGCCGCAAGGCCTTCCGCGGACCCGGGTGTACGATCACCGTATCCACCTCGCCCCGGACACGGCGCCGGTGGCCGTGCGGCCTTACCGCTACCCTCAGCTGCAGAAGGACGAGCTCGAGCGACAATGCGCCCTCATGCTCGCCGCGGGTGTCATCCGGATCTCTACGTCGCCGTTCTCGGTGCCAGTGCTGCTCGTCTGCAAGGCAGATGGCACATGGCGCTTCTGCATCGACTACCGCGCCCTCAACGCGCTTACGCTGAAGGACAAGTTCCCCATTCCGGTGGTCGATGAGCTCTTCGACGAGCTCCATGGGGCGCGCTTCTTCACCAAGCTCGACTTACGATCGGGCTATCACCAGGTGCGCATGCACCCGGACGACATCGCCAAGACGCGGTTTCGGACCCATCATGGCCACTTCGAGTTCGTGGTGATGTCCTTCGGCCTCACCAATGCGCCAGCGACGTTTCAGGCCCTGATGAACGATGTACTCCGCCCCTATTTACGTCGGTTTGTGCTCGTTTTCTTTGACGATATTTTGATCTACAACGCCTCGTGGGCGGAGCACCTACAGCACGTCGCCATCGTCTGCAACGAGCTTCGCGCGCATCATCTTCACCTTAAGCGCTCGAAGTGCTCGTTCGGGACGACATCGGTCGCCTACCTCGGCCACGTCATCTCCGCCGAGGGGGTGGCCATGGACGCCGACTAGGTGGCGGCCGTCGCCACGTGGCCGCGTCCTGGTTCGCCGCGTGCTCTCCGCGGCTTCCTGGGTCTTGCCGGGTACTACCGGAAATTCATCCGGGACTTCGGCATCATTGCGACACCTCTCACGCGGCTTCTGCGCCGCGACGCCTTCGCCTGGGATGACGAGGCCACCGCCGCGTTCGAGGCCCTGAAGGGGGCCCTCACGACGGGCCCCGTTCTCCAGATGCCGGACTTCGCACGACCATTCATCGTCGACTGCGACGCCTCCGGAGTGGGGTTCGGTGCCGTGCTTCACCAAGGCGACGGCCCGCTTGCCTACTTCAGCAGGCCTTTCGCCGCACGCCACCTCAAGCTTGCGGTGTACGAGCAGGAGCTCATTGGCTTGGTACAGGCCGTGCGCCATTGGCGTCCCTACCTTTGGGGGCGCTCGTTCCAGATTCGCACGAACCACTACAGCCTCAAGTACTTGTTGGATCAGAGGCTTTCGACCGTTCCGCAACATCAATGGATCAGCAAGCTGTTCGGCTTTGATTTCACCGTCGAGTATCGGCCGGGGCGCCTCAACACCGTCGCCGACGCTCTCTCTCGCCGCGACGCTGTTGACGAGGACGACGCACCCGAGGGGCTGGCGTTGTGCATCCGTTCGGGCCCCTCCTTCGCCCTCGTCGACACCATCCGCTAGGCTACTGCGACGGCGCCTGACGCCCAGCTTTCGCGGCAGCAGCTGGAGGCGGGTGAGTTGGAGGCGCCATGGCGCTGGGCGGATGGGCTACTCTTGCACGGGCGCCGGATTTTCGTGCCCGACCACGACGATCTTCGACACCAGGTGCTCCTGCTGGCCCACTCCTCCGGCCATGAGGGGGTCCAGAAGACCCTTCACCGTCTCCGCGCCGACTTCTACATCCCTGGGGATCGGGCCTTGGTCCAGGATTGGGTGCGTTCTTGCGAGATATGCCAGCGCAACAAGACGGAGACGTTGCGACCAGCGGGGATGCTGCAGCCGCTGGAGGTGCCCTCCCAGGTCTGGGCCGACATCTCCATGGACTTCATCGAGGGCCTCCCCAAGGTGGGCGGCAAGTCCGTCATCCTCACGGTGGTCGACTGCTTCTCCAAGTACGCCCACTTCATCGCGCTTGGACATCCGTACACCGCCGCGTCCATTGCTCGTGCCTTCTTTGACGGCATCGTCCGCCTCCACGGTTTCCCCGCGTCGATCGTCAGTGATCGGGATCCGGTGTTCACGGGGCACGTCTGGCGTGACCTTATCCGGATGGCGGGCGTCAAGCTCCGGTTCAGTACGGCATTCCATCCTCAGACGGACGGTCAGTCTGAGGTGGTTAACAAGGTGATCGCCATGTACTTACGCTGTGTTACAGGTGATCGTCCTCGTGCATGGGTGGATTGGCTCGCTTGGGCGGAATACTGCTACAAGACCTCCTACCATTCCGCCCTGCGTGCCACGCCATTTGAGGTGGTCTACGGTCGTCCGCCACCGCTCATCTTGCCGGTTGATCCAGCAACCGCTCGGACGGAGACTACGGGGGAGCTTCTCCGCGACCGCGACGAGATGCTTGCTGAGGTGCGGCAACATCTTGTTCAGGCCCAGCAGCTCGCCAAGCACTACTACGACGGTCATCATCGCGAGGTGGCCTATGCAGTGGGAAACTGGGTGTGGCTGCGCCTTCTTCATCGATCCACCCAGTCCCTCGATCCGCGTGCGAGGTGCAAGCTTGGACCTCGCTACGCTGGCCCCTTCATCATCCTGGAGCGCGTGGGCACACTTGCATATCGCCTTCAGCTGCCAGCGGGCTCCCGCATCCATGATGTCTTTCATGTGGGTCTGCTGAAGCCTTACCGTGGGGAGCCGCCGGCAGCGCCACCCGCGTTACCGCCGATCGCTGATGGTCGTCTTCTTCCGAGCCCGGCGAAGGTGTTACGTGCTCAGCTCCGTCGCGGCATTTGGTACTTGGCCGGTGCGGTGGCAAGGCCTTCCGGAGGAGGAGGCTACATGGGAGAAGCGCGAGGAGTTCAGCCAGCACTACCCCGACTACTCGCTCGAGGACGAGCTGTTTGCACGAGCGGGGAGAGATGTTATGACCGGTATTGGTTATGTTAGGAGGGGGCCCAACCATGGGCCCAACTAGGGAGCTTAGCCCATTATCGGCTTAGGGTTTAGCTCTTTATATACTTGGATGTAAACGATGCAAACAGGCAAGCAATAATCATATTCATTGTTGCCGACTCCCGAGGAGTCGGTCTCCTAACCCTAGCCGCCGCCCTCCTCTTCTCAGCCGCGCACGACGGCACCCTGCCGCCGGCGTCCGCCGCCTCGTCTGCACGCCACTCCCTCCTTCCCCTACAAACTACGCCCTAGGCCCGGTAGAGCTGTTGGTTCTACCAAGAATAGAAGTTCTGGAAACATTTGAATACTTCATCCTTGTGTTGCATCAAATAAACCCAGGTCATACGAGTATGACAATCAATAAAGGTCACAAAATACTTCATTCCACTCACAGCACAGATACAACAGGACATGTCCATACATCTGAATGAATAAGCATAAATGGGAATATACTTCGGATTCCCTTACTCACACCCATTCTACAATGATGAATCATGGCAACATTCTCCCTTTCATCAGCAACAACACCAAACACAAAACCTCCACGAGCCATGTACCATAGTCCTCTATGCCTGGTTCCAGTCCCAATCCTCCTGCCCATCAGCCTCTCCTGGATCACACACATTTTCTTATCAAGATATATTATGCAGTCCAGTTGATCAATTAAAGCACTTAGAGATATCAAATTGACAGGGAAAGCTAGAACATGTAACACTGAAGATAGTTTTATGAAGGGAGTGCACTGAACAGTCCCTACACCATTGATGGGTTGTGATGTGCCATCAGCAGTTTGTATGGTTTCAATCTGAGAGATAGGATATTTATCATATGATTCAAATTCTCTAGTGTTGCTGGTCACATGTTTAGATGCCCCCGAGTCAAGGATCCACTCTGGATCAATTTTATGGGTAGCTATAGATGCTTTTTCAATATTACCTCCATTTGCATAGGCGAAATGTGCAAAGCTTCCAAAGGTGGCATCCTCCTGTCCACCCTTCTTGATCTCTTCATGGGTGGCTACCCTTCTTGATCTCTTCATGGGTGGCTGCACTTACTTGACCGTCTTTAGAAACAGCAACATGCGCTCTCGGTGGCCCTGAGTTGTTGTGGCCACCTCGACCTCTACCTCCACGGTAGAACCCCCTGTTGTAACCTCTTCCTCTACCCCGTCTTGGAGCTGTGCAATCATAGCTCAGGTGGCCTGTTTTTCCATAATTGTAGCAGTCCCTTGTCTCCTGCCTCTCTGTCACAAAGAAGGCAGGATTAGAGGCATGTTCACCTCCTTTTCCAAGTTTTAGCCTCATCTCCTCTTGTGACATAGCTGCAATAACCTCTCCAATAGACGGCAGTTTAGTTTGGTGAAAGAGATTTGCTCTCCTTCCTTCAAAACAGGGGTTCAGTCCCTTCAGGAGCTGGATTACACGCCTGCGCTCTATCCACAGTTTTGCAGCGACAATGAACTCAGCATGTGCAAGCTCAAGTGGATCACAGTCATCCAAATCAGACCACAAACGCTGCAGTTCAGCCACATACTCCATGAATGATTTTTCACCTTGCTTTAAATCATGCACCTTATCCTCAATTTGGGCCATCAGCATGACATTTCCCTTCCCTGAGTACAAATTTGACAGTGTACTCCATACCTCTTCTGCAGTAGAGAGAGCTTCCACTGATGCAGCAATCATAGGAACTAACGAGTTTAACAGCCAAGCCATCACCACAGAATTTGTAGTACTCCATTTCTTCCACTCTGAACTTTTCTTGTCCACTGGCTCACCGCTCTGACCAAATACATACCCCTCCAAATTCTTGCTCTTCAGGGTTAGAAGAGCCCTTCTTGACCAGCTCAAGTAGTTTCCCACACCTTCTAGTTTGATCTCATTTGGCATGAGATCGATCTTCTGAACTAGCTCTAACTGCACCGGAGTAGCTAGCACCATCCTCCTTCTTGGCGATGAGGAACTCCGTCAGTTTCTCCAAGGCCTGAGCCAGCTGTTGGTTGTTGCCGTTCTCCCCCATCTCCTCCTTCCAGCACTACCACCAGCTCCTCCAAATCCACTCCCCCTGCAGCAGATCTGAACTTTCCCTTCCCTTCTTCACTCCACCGGGAAACGCAGCTCCCAGCAGCAGCAGTCTTGGCCAGCATCACCATTGAACCTCCCAGCAGCAGCTCTGATACCATGTAGAACACAAGAGAGGTGAATGTGGCTAACCTGTTTGGGCAGCCGCCACTGTCTATTCTGTCTTAGGGTTTCTCCAGGAGAGAACCCTTCTATATATACACATAGCTACATGAGCCACATGTGCCAAAGGGATACACACATGGGCCAAAGAGATACACACTAGAACACCCAGTACCGGTTCAACAACAAGATACCAAGGACGGTCAATTGGTGGGTGCTGGAGAAACATGAACTTCCAGCAAAGTACATTAACCCACATCAAAGATATGCACGACAATGTTGTGAAAGTGTTTGGGCAGGTGATAGTGCCACCGATACATGTTCGGGCAGAATGTACATTAAACCACCGAAAGACAGCACATCCAATGAATGAATGTCACGGATATGCGCATGCTATGGTGGATGTGTGGCCATACAAGAAAGGACCGAATTAGGAACGAGGTAATAAGTGATAGGGTAGGGGTGACACTGATCAACGAGAAGCTATTCCAATACTGACTAAGTTAGTTTGGGCATAGCCAGTGGAGGCCTCCAGAAGCACAGTTAATAGTGGTAGCCTAAAGGGTACGAAAAATACAAGGAGGTGCAGAGGGCGACCAAAGTTGACATGGGCATAGGCTGTAAAAAGGGACTAGAGGGATTGGAACGTGCCTATAGATTTGACTCTTGATAGGACTGCATGGAAATCTGCAATTCATGTCCTTGGATTTATATGAACTTTCATATTCAGGGCTGATTGGTACATGGAAGTCGGGACTGCCCCTTGTAAAACACCATGTTTCACACCTCTCTACAGAACCTAGCTAAACCATGGCAGTTCTATGAGCTTTCTGAATTCTGTAACCTGGTAAATGAGTGAGAAGAATTTGAGTGGCCTCGTACATGTTTATTAATTCTGAACGTGAGGGGCCTGCCCTGACAGCTGAGATATCGGCCCAGCACAGTCGCTTTCAACAATCACTGGGTAATCGGCGACGACGATGATGCCTTGGACCCCTTCTAGAATAGCCATCCCATCCATTCAGCCAGTAACGTGTTTCTGCACACCATGAGTTCTACCCCATCCAGAGATCATGCCTCGCCGCTCATCCTAAGGACTGCTATCTACAAAACATTAACCATCCGTGATCCAGCTTCCACCAGTGCTCCTTTGGGTTCATGTGTCTTGCGGGATTCGGTGGCTTGACAGTATGAAGAATTGGGCATTTGCCTTTTATATCAAATTCGTTGTGCCCTGTGTATACTGGACATTCTTGCTGTGTTCTTAGCTGTCATCTCCTACAAAAAAGAACTCCTTGTACAATGTAACTGTAAATAGGACTCTTTGGTTTGAATATGTTAAGTTGTTGGTGATAAAATATGTTGCTACCATCTGCCTGTAGAAATTTTTGTTCTAATATACTTCTGTTGTAGGGGCTCTTTGCATTTTTGGCGAGTTAATAAAGCAGGTTGGCACCAACAAAGACTTGAGGCCCAAACCTCATCTTTATCTTTCAATCATGAGAGCTTTTGCTACTATAGGTGATTTTGATATGGTAAAGAGACTGTACAAACGCATGTGGCCAGATTCAGCTGGATCCATTAGCCGTTCAGCTAAACAAGAGGCAGTTGAGCTATTAATGGAAGCTGCTTTAAATAACAATCAGGTATGCATGAAATTTAGCAGGAATTTTATTGTTTGAGAACTTGATTTGGATTTGTTGTCCATGCATAGTTTGGTCACTTGGTTACTGATTTTGGTAAAGTTTTACTGAGTTGGGTAAAGTAACAACACCTTTTGTAATGGGATGCATACTGTTATGATCGGCCTGATCTACCGCCGGAGGGGGCCCACTGGCCCGGCCGGCCAGGCTTAGTTAGGGGCTTAGCCCAATTAGCAGATTAGGGTTTCGCAGTTTCTTTTATAAATACAAGTTGTAATAGACAAGATCAGGCAAGCAATAAACAATCTTTTGTTGCCGACTCCCTCGGGAGTCGGAGTCCCCAAACCCTAGCCGCCTCCTCGCCGTGTGCGCCGCCTCTCCCTAGCCGCGCGACGGCGCCCTGCCGCCGGCGGCCTCGCCTCGCACGCACGCCGGCCCCTCCTTCCCCTACAATCTCCGCCCTATGCTCGGTAGACACGGCGGTTCTACCAATTTGGTATCGTAGACCTCGGTTTCGATCATGTCTTCGGGCCAGCCCACCGCCACCACCGCCGCCACCTCCGAGCCGCCGCCGGCCCTCCGCCGCCGCGCGCGCTCGCCGCCGCCCTCCCGCGGGCGACGCGGCGCCCCGGTGGATGCCGCCGACGCCGCTCCCTCCTCTCGCGGCGGGAGCTCTCGACGGCCATCCGCGACCTCGCCACCGCCGTCCGAGGCATCCGCCCGTGCCCGATCGGCACGCGGGGGATGACCTCCTACCCCTGCCGCCGCCCCTCGCCGCGTACCCGGCCGCGCCGGCGGCTCCACCCGCCCAGGGCGTGCCTGTGCCGCCCTCGGCCTCACCGCCCTTGGCCTCGCCGCCTCCGCTGCCGTGGGCGCCGTGGCAGCCGGCCCCCAGCGCGGGCCCCGCCTCGCTGCCCCAGGGCGTGCCCATCCAACGGGTGCAGTTTCCGCCGTCACCCTCCCGGCTTCCGGCGTGGGTGACCGCGACGGAGCCTCCGCCCGTCTACTCGGCCGCACCGGCGCCGCCCCCGTCTACACGGCCGCTGGGGACCCTCCGCGCCCGTCCTTCCCGGACCCGACGCACTCGCACTTCGCGGAGCCCTCCGCGGGTCGCGCGGAGTACCCGCCCGGGCGCCGCCGGCCTCGCTCCCCGCGCTACGCCAAGCTGGACTTCGCCACGTATGACGGCGTCGAGGACCCCTCAACCGGCTCAACCGGTGCGAGCGGTTCTTCGGGGATAGCGTACCCTTGCTTCGGACCGGACGTGGCTCGCCTCCGTACCACCTCCGCGCGCGCCGCCCGGACGTGGTACTACTCCTCGGGAGCGAGGACGAGGGTGGCATGCCCCCATGGGACCGGTTCCGTGAGCTCGCCTTCCCGCCGGCCCCGATCCGCGGCGGCCGCTTGGCGGAACTTGGGCGTTTGGCGTTCACCGCCACGGTGCGAGGACTTCGCCGACCGCTTCCGAGCCCTCGCATGCCATGCGCCCGGCGTGACGGGCCAACGGCGCGCCGAGCTCTTCATTGGCGGCCTCCGGGACCACATCCGCGTGGACGTCGAGCTCCGAGCCCCGCGGGACCTCCGAGACGGCGATGCACTACGCGCGCGCCTACGAGCGTCGCGCCCGGGCAGTCCAGCGAGCGCGCCTCGCCCGCGGCACCGCGCGCCGCCCGGCCTCCTCCTACGGCCGCGGCTGCCACCCGCCCCGCCCCACCTGGACTGACCGGGCCCGCCCCCGCGGCTACGTGCACGTTCCGCCGCCTCACCCCGGCCGAGCAGCTCGAACGCCGCCGCCTTGGGCTCTGCTTCAACTGCGACGACCCATATACGCCCGGTCACGTGTGCCCCCGCCTCTTCTACCTGGAGACAGTCGACATGGAGGAGGGCGACCCGACGACCGGAACGGTTGCCGCCGCATCCGAGACGGCCGAGCCGACCGACGCGGCTGCCACGGCCTTCGTCGTCTCTCTACACGCGCTCGCCGGCATCCGCCACGAGCGGACGATGCTGCTACCGGTCACTATCCAGGGCGAGCCGCTGGTGGCGCTGCTGGACACGGGGTCTACGCATAACTTTCTCCCCGCCGCCACTATGCGCCGCCTCGCGATCTAGCTGACGGGTGGGGATAACCTCCGCGTGACCGTGGCCAACGGTGACTGCCTTCACTGCCATGGGGTGGCCCAGCACGTACCCCTCACCATCGGCGACGAGCACTTCGTCATCACGTGCGCCGGCATCGACTTGGGCTGCTTTGACTTCATCCTCGGCGTCGACTTTCTGCGGACGCTCGGTCCCATCCTTTGGGACTTCGACGCCCTGACAATGACCTTCTGGCGCCAGGGGCGCCACATTCGCTGGGAGGGCCTCGGGGGCGCCTGCCCCGCTCCGCAGCTTCGGCCTCGTCTCCGGGCCGACGACGCCGAGCACCCCTCCCCGACGCACCTCCTGCAGCGGCACGGCGCCATCTTCGAGGAGCCGCAGGGCTCGCCGCCCCCACGAGCGTGTGACCATCGCATCCACCTGCTCCCGGGGTCGGCGCCAGTGGCAGTACGCCCATACCGCTACCCCCAGCTGCAGAAGGACGAGCTGGAGCGCCAATGCGCGCTCATGCTGGCGGCGGGCATCATCAGGATCTCCACGTCCCCGTTCTCCGCGCCGGTATTGTTGGTGCGCAAGTCGGATGGCACGTGGCGCTACTGCATCGACTACCGCGCCCTCAACGCCCTCACGCTCAAGGACAAGTTCCCGATTCCGGTGGTCGATGAGCTGTTTGACGAGATCCACGGGGCGCGGTTCTTCACCAAGCTCGACCTCCGCTCAGGCTATCATCAGGTGCGCATGCACCCGGAGGACATCGCCAAGACGGCGTTCCGGACACACCATGGCCACTTCGAGTTCGTGGTGATGCCTTTCGGCCTCACCAACGCGCCCGCGACTTTCCAGGCCCTGATGAACGACGTACTTCGCCCATACTTACGCCGTTTTGTGCTGGTTTTTTTCGGTGATATTTTGATCTACAGCGCATCATGGGCGGAGCACCTGCAGCATATCGCCATCGTCTTCAACGAGCTTCGAGCGCATCGACTTCACCTTAAGCGCTCGAAGTGCTCGTTTGCGACGACCTCGGTGGCCTATTTCGGTCACGTCATCTCCGCCGACGGGGTGGCGATGGATGCGGACAAGGTGGCGGCTGTCGCCGCTTGGCCGACGCCGAGCTCACCACGCGCCCTACGCGGGTTCCTGGGCCTCGCCGGCTACTACCGGAAGTTCATCCGGGAATTTGGCCTCATCGCCGCGCCACTCACGCGCCTGCTGCGGCGCGATGCCTTCGCTTGGGACGACGAGGCTACCGCTGCCTTCGAGGCCCTCAAGGGGGCCCTTACGACGGGTCCCGTCCTCTAGATGCCGGACTTCGACAGGCCGTTCATCGTCGGCTCGCGACGCCTCCGGGCGGGGTTCGGCGCCGTCCTTCACCGGGCGACGGGCCGCTCGCCTACTTCAGCCGGCCGTTTGCTGCACGCCACCTCAAGCTTGCGGCGTACGAGCAGGAACTCATTGGCTTGGTCCAGGCCGTCCGCCACTGGCGTCCCTACCTATGGGGGCGCTCGTTCCGCGTACGAACGGACCACTACAGTCTTAAGTTCCTCTTGGACAAGTGGCTGTCAACGGTGCCCCAGCACCAGTGGATCAGCAAGTTGTTTGGCTTCGACTTCACGGTGGAGTACCGTCCTAGGCGCCTCAACACGGTGGCCGACGCCTTGTCCCGCCGCGACGCCGATCCCGACACTGCTGAGGGAGTTTTGGACGGACGCCTGCTATGCATCCGCTCGGGGCCCTCCTTCGCCCTCTTCGACCGCATCCGCCAGGCGACCGTGGCCGCACTAGACGCCCAGCTTCTGCGGCAGCGGCTCGACGCGGGCGAGCTGGACGACCCCTGGCGCTTCGTCGACGGTTTACTCCTCCATGGGCGCCGCGTGTTCGTTCCCGACCACGATGATCTCCGCCACCAGGTGCTGCTCTTGGCGCATTCCGCGGGTCATGAGGGTGTCCAAAAGACACTCCACCGTCTGCGCGCGGACTTCTACGTCCCTGGCGATCGGGCCATGGTCCAGGATTGGGTGCGTTCGTGTGAGACATGCCAGCGCAACAAGACGGAGACTTTGCGCCCGGCTGGCGTCTTGCAGCCGCTTGACGTTCCCTCGCAGGTGTGGGCTGACATCTCTATGGACTTCATCGAGGGCCTTCCGAAGGTGGGCGGCAAGTCTGTCATCCTCACGGTGGTTGACCGCTTCTCCAAGTACGCCCACTTCATCGCGCTTGGCCATCCCTACACGGCATCGTCAGTGGCCCGCGCCTTCTTCGACGGTATCGTCCGCCTACACGGGTTTCCCTCGTCCATCGTATGTGACCGGTATCCAGTGTTCACGGGGCATGTATGGCGGGATCTCTTCAGCATGGCCGGGGTCCAACTCCGGTTCAGCACGGCGTTCCACCCCCAGACGGACGGCCAGTCCGAGGTGGTCAATAAGGTGATCGCCATGTATTTGCGCTGTGTTACAGGTGATCGCCCTCGCGCTTGGGTGGATCGGCTTGCATGGGCGGAGTCTCGCTACAACACCTCCTACCACTCCGCGCCGCGCGCTACGCCATTCGAGGTGGTCTACGGTCGGCCACCGCCGCCGATTCTGCCGGTGGACCCGGCGACGGCGCGGACGGAGGCAGCTGGCGAGCTCATCCGCGCCCGCGACGAGATGCTGGCTGAGGTGCGGCAGCGTCTTGTCCAGGCCCAGCAGGTCGCCAAGCACTACTATGACGGGCGTCACCGCGAGGTGGAATATGCGGTGGGCGACTGGGTGTGGCTTCGACTGTTGCACCGCTCTCACCAGTCCCTCGACCCGCGTGCCAAGCGCAAGCTTGGTCCACGCTATGCGGGGCCCTTCGTCATCGTGGAGCGGATTGGCACCTTGGCGTACCGGCTTCAGTTGCCTGAGGGAGCCCGCATTCACGACTTTTTCCACGTGGGGCTGCTGAAGCCCTATCGCGGTGATCCGCCGGCGGCCACTCCACCACTCCCGCCGACGGCAGAGGGTCATCTACTTCCTAGCCCGGCCAAGGTGCTCCGCGGTAAGCTCTGTCGTGATATTTGGCACTTGTTGGTGCAGTGGGAGGGCCTTTCCGAGGAAGAGGCGACTTGGGAACCACGTGAGGCGTTCCAGCAGCATTATCCAGACTACCAGCTCGAGGACGAGCTGTTTGCGCAGGCGGGGAGAGATGTTATGACCGGCCTGGTCTACCGCCGGAGGGGGCCCACTGGCCCGGCCGGCCAGGCTTAGTTAGGGGCTTAGCCCAATTAGCAGATTAGGGTTTCGCAGTTTCTTTTATAAATACAAGTTGTAATAGACAAGATCAGGCAAGCAATAAACAATCTTTTGTTGCCGACTCCCTCAGGAGTCAGAGTCCCCAAACCCTAGCCGTCTCCCTGCCGTGTGCGCCGCCTCTCCCCTAGCCGCGCGACGGCGCCTTGCCGCCGGCGCCCTCGCCTTCGCACGCACGCCATCCCCTCCTTCCCCTACAATCTCCGCCCTAGGCCTGGTAGACACGCTGGTTCTACCACATACTATGTAAGAGAACAGTTGTGCCTTCTGTGTTGATGTGCTTACTACCAACGAACTTGAAAGTATATCCTGTTAAAAGGGTCACATCAAAGTCCTTTCATGCAAATATATTATGATGTTGTATTCAACTTGTAAACTGTTCACTGTCTTCAGTTCTTATCAAGAGAGCAGAAACTACATTGTTAATTTAATTGTTTTCCGAGGCTTATTAGGCTCAGCTAAGCTGCTAACGGTAGACTGTTCCCCATTTGTCATACCGCACTAGATAGATACAGTCGATTGTTTTTTTATTTTATTTTGTTTCTTAACTAGATAGATACAGTCGATGTGCATTTGAAATACTGGGAATAGATTCCTCTACTTCTGTATTTAGTAATTCATGTAAGAAAAGAAAATGCCAGGCTAAGGAGCGTAAAGTATAAATGAAAACACAGGCCTGCCCCTGTGAGTGGTTAAACAGCATGTGATTTCCTTCAGACTTGACTGTGCTACCAGATGCAACACAGCAATCCTATGCTCATGATTACTCTTTGTATCTAGACTTCTTCACTCCCGGAGTGTCTTACTTTTTCTTACTCTTTGCCAAAATAGTCTTGAGATTTTGAGATGGTCATGCCTTGCTGGCTGATTAAATGATTTACAGATAGATGTGGCTAAAGGACTTCTCAGAAGGATAGTTAAGGGGAAGGAGCATTTCTCTTGGACAAGTAGAGTAGGCCTGGTATGTTCCTTTTGTTCTCTTCATTCATTTCTTCAATTAAAAACAGACATGGAATCTCTATAGGATTTGCTGTGCCCTGAGTTCTCTGATGAATTTAAATGTACTTGACATGTTTCTTAGTGTTAGCTTGGCTGGAAAACAATGGTGCGGAAATGTTGTATTTTCGTGTTGTATATAATGTCAATTACTTTGAGCTCTGTTATTCGTTGTTGTAGGCATGCACCTTGAGAGGTTGTTGTCTCTGTTTCAATCCGAGTTTCAAATATTGCTATCCTATCCAAGTGTGCAGAATTACTTTCACAACTTTAATATTCTGCAAAGGCACTGGATTGAGCTCACATTCTTTTATTTAGTTTTCAGGCATTGAAGAGTCATACATAATCTTAATAAGTTATAGCCAAATTGAAACACTAGCTTGATAGTTCCTTACTGTATCTGGCAACAACTATTGCTAGCTTTTTGTGGGTTTCACTCATTATAGTTTGGGAACATTGATCCGGCTTTCTATTAGGTGTGGTGACTTAACCACTATATCTCAGGAGTTTCTTCCTTCTGAAATTGCTCATATTTCTTTGGTGAGATATTGCATGTTCTAGTGTAAAGATATTGCAATATTTGAAGGAGCTGTCCTGTCAATTTTTGATGATAATAGTCTGACTGGTTCATATGAATTAATAGATGGACTGAGAAGACCTGTGGCTGAACTTAAGTTGGCTCACTTAGTTTCTATCTTATCCTGACTTGTCTGAACTAAAGGACAAACACTATTATGTTTTGCCAGTTCAATTAACTTGATGTGACAGAAACATTATCATCGTTAAGTTTGCTCGTTTCTGTTCATACCAGGTGGCACTAAAAGTTGAAACGTTATCTGGATTCACCAACTCTCCTCTTAGACCGCATGTATTTCCACAGGTTGTGTGGCCATTTCATTCCTATCTTATAACCATTCTTCACTTCAACTTGCTTATGTCTGAAGTTTTGTCCAATGACATTGTAGATTCTCTTGAATGATCCCGTCGAGAAGTATATGCTTCCATTTCAAGAAACTAGACCGCTATGTGGTGACTTAATATTGGGGAACGTTGTGATGCGATTCTTAAAAGACTCTGTGGTTCCTCTTGTGAATGACTGGGGAGCTTGTACTGGAATTGTTCACAGCCATGATTGTACGGAGGTAGGTTGTCCTCCAGTCAGGATCAGCAATTGTAGCATTGGCACTGGTACAAAATATACTGGACCACCTGGCGCTGCTTTTTAGTAGCAAGGAACAGTATTTTGCTAAACCAGCTAGTTCAGGTTTTGTGCTCAGTCGGTTTGGGTGCTTCAATTAATTTAGTTATTTTAGCCAAAGCTAATATTGCAAGAAAAATACATACATGTGAATAGAAAATTACTTTCTCAAGTGTCATCTAACTAGAATTTTCTGGCCCTTTGTAGCCTATATTTCTCTTAACAACTTAACCTTTGCGCCCCTTGCTTAAATAAAACTTTTGAACCCCATTGCCAAATGGTGCTGGAATATTCTTGCCTCCAATTCCAATACAGTCATATTTGGTGTTTTTCTCTTCCAAGTATTTTCCTGTGATTCTGGGCACCTTTATTAGGTTTCCTGTTGTAGGTCTGAGCCCCTTTATTTTTCTTGGTCCAGATGGATGCGCCTCTTCTTTCAATGGCGAGACAACCACTCTGCGTGCCCACTTCAACCTCGCTTGAGCATGTGATGGATCTCCTCCTCAGAGAGAAATGTGAAATGGTGATTGTGGTGAAAAGCGGCAACATGTACGAAGGCAGTTACACATCCAGCTCAAGGCCACTGGGAGTTTTCTCCCTGGCTATCTTGTCGAAGTTCACCACCAACAGGTCGAACACCCATGACACATCCGTCTCCAGGGTAGTACCCTGAGGCCTGTTACCCTGGCCGAGCACGTAGCTATTCCTTGTGTTGTTTTACATTACTGTGCCTAGCAAGAAGTCGTTTTAGTGCTGTCCCTGCGAGAATGGATGAGAGCGGAAAGCTTCACCATGCCAAATCTGCTAGGCTCATCCTAACGCTCTATACTGTGTATATGAAGTAATCCCTGATGCACACAGCAAAGCTGCCGGTGGATCAGAAATTATGACCCGATGTTTCTGGGTTAGGCTCTCGAGTGGCCTCCGACGTGGTCCTGGCTTGTTTTAGGCGCATCCTTGTCAAGTCCACATCGCCAATTATAGAGAAGATCCTACACGGGGTGTGTAGTCTGTTACCTTTTCCAGCTTGTGATCTCAACGGGTAACCAAGAAATCAGAACATGTTGGCATTATGTATGCTGTACTGACGCATGCTCCCTTTATTTGCCCTGAACCTCTGATTCTTGCAATTGGAGGCCTGTCCACTGTGCAAGTCAACGGATGCCAAGAGAACACTTCTCAATTATTTGGCTGTAACTTTATCACTTCATTTTTACAGTTACAAAGTTGAAGATGCTAAAAGAAAAAGTTACTACAAAGTTCACTCCGTTGGGTACTACTCCCTCCGGTTCAAGATAACTGCCAAAAAATGAATGTGTGTACGTACTAATAAAACATATCTAGATATATCTATTTTTGGTCAATTATTTTGAACTTAAGGGAGTACTCTAGTATTCCTGGAAATAGTAGTTATACAACAAGGAGGCAGCACGCTTGAAGTCTGGAAACCTCTTATATTTGGAAACAAAGAGAGTACCAATGAAATGGTGGAGATATGGGGTGTTGCTCGCATTGTTTTCTCTTTCTCAATAGATGACAAAGGCCTTGCCTTTTCAATCAATTAAGAACATAGTACTGCTGCCTTGCTAATGAAGCATGTAATCATCCTTGTTGGGCATGGTCAATAGCACTAGATCGGAGTTTGGCTGCCGACCTAGGGCCCGACGCAACGCAGGCCCGCAGCGAGTACGCCTGGTAAAGTTGCAATGCAATCAACTCGGCTGCAACAGCCGCAGCACCACCGGCCCCAAAGGACGTTACGAGTGCCGGCTGACGATTTTTGATTTTTTGTGGTCCAACGGCGCCGGCCGGGCGGGTCTCCCTCCTGTGCGTGCCCAGCGCAACGCAGCTACCATCGGCCGCCGGGCCATGGATCGCTGTCGGCGCCGTACGCGCGCGCGACGTCCGGCTCCGGCAGCTGCCCCTGCACGGCTGCACGCGCGTAACTCGTCTCTGCGGCTACCCGCTGTAACGATGCGCGCTGCACTTACGTTTTCATATGCCTGATTGCTCAGGTGTACCCGCGCGCACCGGCGAGACTGAGCCCCGAGGCAGTAAGCTCGGGCCGGCCACGGCCACGGCTCCAATCAGTTGATCGCATTGTCATGGCGGTCTCACCGATGCCTGAAGGGTGCAGGCTGCAGGCCATGGGTTCGCGCCGCACCAATCGATCGCCAAGCATGCATGGACCATGGTTCCGACCGGACCCGCTCCTAGGTCCTAGCTATAGCTACTGCGTGCAAAACGACGAAGTATATCTATATCAGGTGCAGATGAACTAGCTAGCTCAAGAAAAGTTGGCGCAGGCACGAGGTTTTTCGCACCCGAGCTCGGGCTTTTCAAGTTTTAAACAAAAGAAATCCAAAATATCCGTTGACTGAAAATTGGTTTGGTTGATTTTACCAAAAAAAAAACTATAATGTGTGACGTGATAATGCAAAAAATGTACTACTGTGTATTCTTAGGTTCTAAAAGGTAGTTTTTTTTTTTTGCATGGTACTCAATGTCTGAGACATTTCTCAGCGTCGACCAAAGATATACCCCCTACCCCCTCCATCCATAAGAGTATGTCGGAGATTCGTCTGAATCCAGATGCATAAATACACTAAAGGGAAACTAGGTATATATACAAATTTTAGATAAACTTGTGAGATATCCTTTTGTGGATAGAGAAATAGTTTTTTTAAATCTCAGTCATCCGGGGACTCGCGATACAGTTTTGCTAATCCGTAGTTCCTTACTCATCTGAGAATTTGTTATATATGTCGACTAAGATTACTATGGAGTATCAAACTTTGCATCTCCTTCATTTGTCTACCGATCGATCGACGTGTGAATATATATAGCACTAATAACTCTCTCTTTATCTGGACCATCTCTCTCACCAAAACAGGCCCCATTTTAACTATTCACGTGGTTGAGATGTCAATGGTTGCTATATTTAGGTTACCGGCCGGTTGACAAACTGTTGTTGCGCAGTCATACTCACAACAAAGCTCATGACTCCATCAGCAAATCCTCAAGGGACAAATGCGGCTGCTTCTCGTGATGTAACGTATGATTTTTTTTTGTAGGAAAGACATGTGCCATGTTTTGTTGATTCATCATGCATTGAGGAATCGAAGGAGAAAGTTGAACACTGAAAATCAAATGAGACCCAACGTACCCTGTTAGTTACCTGCTACGTACACTACGTAAGTGAGCTCTGTACGTGTGCCCGCGCCTTGGACAGCTCCTTCCGCATGCCCATGCGCCAGAGATAGCACGAGATCTCAGATAGCATAGGTGATCACAGTCTCCAGGCTCTCATCGGTATAAGCTATAGAATATAGATGCATGCCTCAGTTAGTAATATTGACCACCGACCGATTGGATTATATTGATGCTGATCAAACTCAAGTATTTTAATTAATAATTTTATACCCGCAAAAAATATTTTAATTATATCATAACGTATAATATGTTGATCATCCGTATTAAATTTAACACTAAATAAGATGAATAAGAAAGTGTAACACGGTGATATCTTAGCGGTGTCACATAGAATAAATGTTGCGGTGGAGAAAAGAGAAAGTTGAACAAAGAGTTTACCTTCTGTTAATTGATTTTTTAGCACAAGCTTTCTCATCATATAGTTAGGATACCAGAGATAAGACTAAAAATAACCCGTTGTACATTATATTTTATTATTATATCTAAGTTACGCGACAAATTGATAAAATAATCTTTATCAACTATTACACATGCCCAGATCAAGTCCCTAGACCCAAACTGATTATTCGCGATGTGGCACAAACTAAAAATTCGCGATACGGCATAGACTGACCTATGAGTTCACGACTACACGGACTTCCTCTTTTTTCCCTCCAAAAAGGATCCACAGTCCGAGCTACTATATCGAACACAAATTTCCCTCAGCTCAAGACCTAACCCCCTTTTAATCAGTGCGGACTTTTTCTTTTGAGAGCAAACAAGTATTTCATTAATAGAAAAACAAGCTACATAAGTAAATAAACGTGAAAGTTGCCAGACAGACCAGGAGAAAATAGTTGTCTTGAAAACTTTGAAGAAAAAAAATCCTAAAGACCAAAAAAATACAAAACTATCCTTAGGGTTTCCTGCACTCACCGAAGCCAGCGGCCGCCACCAAATCCAACGCCGCCTAGACGAGCGTTGGTGATGAGGACATCCCTACTACACTACTACCTCCGTCATTGCAAGATGAAGACGATGCTGCTGTGAAGCTCAAGTCCAATGAAGTCAGGATTGGACCCATTACAAGGGCTCGTGCGAAGCTACTCAAGCAACAGGTGAACTTGTTCCTAAGTGATACTTTGATCGATGAGAACTTTATACAGTCTAAGTTCTATTACTTATGTATGATCAGGTATGAAGAGGGAGCAAGCATCGCACGAGGAGAAGAGGAGCAGCCGGACGTGAAGCTGGACATGGAGCTGGACATGAAGCTGGACATGAAGACATCCCATGGACGCGCAAGGGAGGAGCGGGAGGCATGCGCGAGGGAGGAAGAAGAAGCTGTCCAGGCCGGTGCCAGGCCCGGTCCGACCGGCCACTACGCTGGCCGACCCGGCCCCAGGCCCGGTCCAACTGGCTCCCACGCCGGAAGAGCCCGGTTCCGTCCGACTTCTACACTGGTGCCAACCGGGGGGGGTGTACTGTACGACACCTCGGCGCCCCGGTCATGACCCGGTCCCAGGCCCTGTCCAAACCGGACCGGCCGGTCCCAGGCCCGGTCGACCGGCCCCTGCGCCGGCCGTGTCCGAGTCTGTCATCAAAATCAATGGAATCCTTATATGGTCCAATCTCAAAATCAACACGCACCATGTGGTTTACCTTCATCTCACCATTATCACTCAACCACTGGATATAATATGGATGCGGGTGCGGTAGATACTTCAGTTTCAGTTTGGCACACAACTCCTTGCTTGCTAAATTGCGACAACTCCCGCCATCAATAATGACCTTGCAAGCTTTATCAGGACCAACTAGTGCCTTTGTTTGGAACAAATTGCAGCGTTGAGTAGATACACTCGGATGAACATTAAGAGCACGCTGTGACACAACAATAGTGCGAGCTTCAGACGGAAAAGCATCTACACAATCACTGTCATAATCATCATCTTCTGGAGCATATGGATCAGCATCATCTCCAGTCTCATACTCATCATGGTCATTAATGATCATCACCTTTCGGTTAGGACAATCTCGCTTGCAGTGACCCTTGCCTCCACATGTATGGCAGTTCATATCGCGATTGCGCGCCATAGACATGCTAGAACCACTTGTACTTGCAGCAGGTTCGGGCTTCTTTGTGTTGGACACATTGGAGACCGGCTTGCTAGACTGAGTAGAATAAGATGCGGGACGCGAGGGTGGCACCGGCACTGTAGATGGAGGCGCCCTAGGCGTGTATCATCCAGCCCCCGTAGCACGACCTTTGATTTGCGCCTCTTCAGCCAAAGGTGATTCAGCTTCTCTTGCATGATGTAGCAACTCATTCATAGTGGTGTAACTGTGATGACGAACAATGCCTTTGATATTATACTTCAAACCATGTAGAAAGCGTTGCATCGTCATCTCAAGTGACTCACGGACACGGCCATGCTGCATCAACATCTCCATCTCCATATAATAAGCATCAACTATCATCACACCTTGTCTCAAGAGGGTCAACTTATCATATATAGATCACAAATAATTAGTGGGAACGAAACGAGCTCGCATAATGGCCTTCATCTCGCGCCATGTAAGAACTGGCAATTCATTATCTTCCCGACGAGCACGTGTAACTCTATCCCACCAATGCAATGCATAACCATCAAATTGTGAGGAAGCAAGCTTAACCTTCATATCTTCAGTATAGTCATGTAGGCGCCATAACTTCTTAATTTTCAGCTCCCAAGTGAGGTATTCGTCAACATCAGAACGTCCTTCAAATTTGGGTATTGAGAACTTTGGCTTACCCAAACCATCGTCTTGCGGTTGTGGAGGGACACGGCGAGCTCCGAATTCAACAAAGCCACGACCACGGTTACCACGTCCAACACCACGACCAGCACCACATGCTTCATCTTGAAGCTCAGCATCTTCATCTTCAGGTTGTTGTTGTTGTTGTTGGGTCAAATTCTCAACAGCTAAAGTCAATGCTTGAATATTGCGCTGAATATCCGTCATTTGATCTTGCATTGCATGGGCAGTCTCATTAGTAGTATCCAGCTTCTTGGCGACCTCCTGAATGGACCCCTTAAGTTCTTCGTCCTGATCGCGGAATTCACGTCGCATCTCATTACGAAGAGCTTCATACTCCCTCCATGTCATAACATTAGCTGCATCCTTGTTTTTCTGGTTAACAATTTTTTCATCACTAGAAGACATGGTTAGTAGATTAGTGCACTAAAACAAATATATGTGGTGGTACTCTCACAACTCACTCAAAACTGATAAGAAAAGGAAATCTTACCGCTCCAAAGTGAATTAGTATTGCCTACCACTTGTAGTGACGACTAGTGCATGGATGTAGCGAAGCGAATATCAAGGGTATAAGAACAATCACACGACAAAGCAGGATATATGTGGGGCTGTAGGTAGGCTACCTATTTGCACCAATAACAAGCTCTAGCGCTGACCGTAGATCAACCAATGATACTCACACAAGGCGATAAATATGGCAATGCAACTATATGGATGAAAAGGTTGCAATGCACTCAAGAGATGCTAGCAAAGCTCAACGGGACAGGCACAAGATTGCTCAACTACAGGTGCAATAAAGTAAACTTAGGCCCTTCACTTGATTCTACTAGCAGTTCACTAATCTTTTTGGATTTTCGTTTTATGACATGCAACACTTGTAGCTCTTTTTGCTTTTTTTATGACTCAACTCCTTGTAACACGACCAACAGATAATGCAAAGCACCAAAAACCTAATGAGCAGCCTGTCGAGCGGTAAAACTAGTCTCTTCTGGGGAAGTTCCTAGTCACTTATATCGAAAGGCTGTGTCTATGGTTGGGAACAAGCAAACTGTATGATATGTGTACCTGGAGCAACAAAAACTGAAAACTAGATGATGTCGAAACACAAACCCTAGACAAACTACTAGAAGAAAGAAAGAGATACGCAAAAACAACTACGAAAAGCAACTAAAACTTGAAATTAGTGCAATCTAAGGCTATGACAAACCATAACCCTAACTTTTTATGGCTTTTTCTGGATAGGAAACACTCATAACTCAACTATGGGGTGGATTGTGGATGGCTTACTGAGGAAACGCTGAAATCTAATACTATGATGATAAGGCATTGCCCGATCTTCTCAGTAAGCGACGGTGGATGTGATGACCACGCGATGAACACAGCGGAGATAACACGATGATGAAGTGGATGATAACTTGTATGACGCAACGAGTCTCTCGATTGGTCCCTGTAGCCAACGCAACAGCTCTCAGCCCTGCAAGATATTCGCAACTCCACACACTTGCGCACGTAGCCACCGACCACAAAGCGGTAGGTTGCAACCATCTAATTCCCAATGGAACAGCAGATCACACAAGACTTTCAGTAGCAAAACACCGAATCGATGCAGATTGGTGTAGAGATTCAATAGAGTTGCAAAGCAATCAACTATGAACTAGGGTTTATCTTAAACGTGGTCTAAACCTAATTTGGGGGCGTCCTGGGCACTTATATAGGGGTTCGGGACGACCTGGGGTCGAAAAGATACATTAAAAACCGACCCAGATTGGATCTAGTCGAGACAGACTCGGACTCGGCTGGCGTGGGGGTCGGTCGACCGGGCCTGGGACCGGCCAGTCCGGTTTGAACCGGGCCTGGGACCGGGGCATGACCGGGGCGCCTAGGTGTCTTACAGTACACCCCCTCCGGATGGCACCACTGTAGCAGCCAGTCGGAACCGGGCTCTCCCGGCGTGGGAGCCGGTTGGACCGGGCCTGTGACCGGGTCAGCCGGCGTAGTGGCCGGTCGGACCGGGCCTGGAATCGGCCTGGACAGCTTCTTCTTCCTCCCTCGCACATGCCTCCCGCTCCTCCCCGCGTGTCCATGGGTTGTCTTCATGTCCAGCTCCATGTCAGCTTCACGCCTAGCTGCTCCTCTCCTCCTCGTGCGATGCTTGCTCCCTCTTTGTACCTGATCATGCATAAGTAATAGGATTTAGATAGTATAAAGTTCTCATCGATCAAAGTATCACTTAGGAACAAGTTCACATGTTGCTTGAGTAGCTTCGCACGAGCCCTTGTAATGGGTCCAATCCTGACTTCATTGGACTTGAGCTTCACAGCAACATCGTCTTCATCTTGCAATGACGGAGGTAGTAGTGTAGTAGGGATGTCCTCATAATGCCCCCCTTCAAAAGGCGTTGACCTCGACGCTCCAAGGTCTTCTCCGTCATATGGTGTCAAATCATCCACATTGAAAGAATTACTGACACGAAACTCATCAGTTGGAAGATCTATAGAGTAGGCATTATCATTGATCTTGGCAAGCACTTTGTAAGGACCAGCACCACGAGGAAGCAACTTGGAATTCCGCACCTTCGGGAATCTATCCTTGCGAAAATTTACCCAGACCATATCACCAGGCTTGAACAACATCTCCTTACGCTTCTTGTTCACTCTTGCAGCATTGCTCTTGCCTTTCTTCTCTATCAACTCTTTAGTCTTCACATGTATCTTCCGTACATAATCTGCCCTCTTTGATGCCTCCATATTGACTCTCTCATGTATGAGCAAAGGCAAAAAGTCAAGTGCAGTAATGGGTTTGAAACCATACACCACCTCAAAGGGACACAACACTGTGGTAGAATGTACCGCCCTGTTGTAAGCAAACTTCACATGCGGCAAACAATCTTCCCACCCCTTCAAGTTCTTCTTGCACTACAAGAAAAGTTGCCATGGCCGACGAAGTTGAAGTCGCGCCGTGGTTGCTGGTGTACCATGGCCGACGATTTTGGTCCCTCCGTGGTGCATGTCAAAACTTTTTTTTTTCTCGTTTTTGAGGCCACCTAGCCCGACGAAAGCGGCCAAAACGTCGCGTATGGTGGCCCGGGACGTGGTGCATCGCGAATTCTCGGGTTCGCCGGCCGAGTCAACGCAAATCCGCACCGCCGAGGGATGTAGGGCCTAGATGGCAGCCTCTCTGGCATTGTTTTTTTTCTCGATCGCGCCATCTCGTTCAACGTTCTCCGATCGAGCCGTTTACGATGCGGGATCATGGGTCCCGCATGTCATCCTCTATGAACCAAAATTCTTTCTATTCTTGGATTTTTTGACCCCCGATTTCTGGCTACTTCCTTTTTCTTTTGATCCCTTGCCGCCTTGGAAACGTTGAGACCGCTGCTGCTAAATGGGACCCGCATGTCATCCTCTATGTGCAATCAACTTTCTTTTCTTGGAGTTTTTTTGGCACCTCAAATTTGGTCACTTGCCTTTTTCTTTTGATCCCCTACCGCCTCTCAAACGGTGATACCGCTGCTGCTAAATGGGACCCGCATGTCATCCTCTATGCACTATAAAACTTTCTTTTCTTGAATTATTTTTGGCACCTCATATTTGGTCACTTGCCTTTTTCTTTCGATCCCCTGCCGCCTCTCAAACGGTGATACCGCTGCCTGCTAAATGGGACCCGCATGTCATCCTCTATGTACTATAAAACTTTCTTTTCTTGGATTTTTTTTGGCACCTCAAATTTGGTCACTTGCCTTTTTCTTTCGATCCCCTGCCGCCTCTCAAACGGTGATACCGCTGCTGCTAACTCGGGACCCGCATGTCATCCTCTATGTACTATAAAACTTTCTTTTCTTGGAGTTTTTTTGGCACCTCAAATTTGGTCACTTGCCTTTTTCTTTCGATCCCTGCCGCCTCTCAAACGGTGATACCGCTGCTCGCTAATCGGGACCCGCATGTCATCCTCTATGTACTATAAAACTTTCTTTTCTTGAATTATTTTTGGCTGCTCATATTTTTTCACTTGCCTTTTTCTTTCGATCCCATGCCGCCTCTCAAACGGTGATACCGCTGCTTGCTAAATGGGACCCGCATGTCATCCTCTATGTACTATAAAACTTTCTTTTCTTGAATTATTTTTGGCTCCTGATATTTTTTCACTTGCCTTTTTCTTTCGATCTCATGCCACGTTTGAAACGTTGAGAGACCTGCTGGCTCATGGGACCCGCATGTCATCCTCTATGTGCTATAAAAGTTTCCTTCGTTGGATTTTTTTTCACCCTCTGATTTTTGGCTTGCCTTTTTCTTTTGATCCCCTGCCCCCTTTGAAACGTTGAGTAAGGTGTTGGCTCAAGGGACCCGCATGTCATCCTCTATGTCCATCAACTTTCTTTTCTTGGATTTTTTTCACCCCCTAATTACTAGCTACTTTTTTTTCTTTTGATCTCAAGCCGCATTACAAACATTGAGACCGCTGCTGCAAAATTGGACCCACATGTCATCCTCTATGTACAATAAATCTTGGATTATTTTTGGCTCCTGATATTTGGTCACTTGCCTTTTTCTTTCGATCTCATGCCACCTTTGAAACGTTGAGTAAGCTCGCTGGCTCATGGGTCCCGCATGTCATCCTCTACGAACAATAAAAGTTTCCTTTCTTGGAGTTATTTTTGACCCCTAATTTCCGGCTATTTGCCTTTTTCTTTTGATCCCCTGCCCCCTTTGAAACGATGAGGACGTCGTTGGCAGGTCGGTCCCACATGTCATCCTCTATGAACAATAAAAGTTTCCTTCGGTGGATTTATTTTTGACCCCTAATTAATTTCTGGCTATTTCCTTTTTTTTCTTTTGATCCCCTGCCGCCTTGGAATTGTTGAGTCTGCTGCTGCCTCATTTTTCTTTTGGTCCTGTTCCGCCTTGGAAACGTTGAGACCGCTGCTACAAAATGGGACCCGCATGTCATCCTCTATGTACAATAAAGTTTCTTTTCTTGGATTATTTTTGGCTCTGATATTATGTCACTTGGCTTTTTCTTTCGATCTCATGCCGACTTTGAAACGTTGAGGATGCTTGCTGCCTCATGGGTCCCGCATGTCATCCTCTCAGAACGATAAATGTTTTCTTTTCTTGTATTTTTTTACCAACTGATTTTTGGCTTTTTTTTATTTTCGATCCCCTGCCGCCTTTGAAACGTTGACGACGCTGCTGGCTCATGGGTCCCCGATGTCAGCCCCGTACAAGAAACATGTGATATTTTATTTTGCAGACAATAAACGTTGTATTTCGCTCTGAGCTATTGCAAACGGATAAATTAAATCTTTATATCTACATAAACAAACTTATATGTTGAATCTCCTTGTTTTTTGTTTTTGCGAAGCATAGGACTTTCCTGTTTTTTTAGAAAAATTCGACCTTTCCTGTTTTGGAGTGGGCTGAAATTGTACGGGTCAAAAGGCCCAGCGGGATAGTTCGAAGGCCCGGATGTCCGGATACGGCCCAATTGAAATCTTTCTTTTCTTGGATTTTTTTTCACACCACGATTTCGGCTACTTCATTTTTCTTTCGGTCTCGTGCCGCCTTGGAAGCGTTGAGACCGCTGCTATAAAATGGGACCCGCATGTCATCCTCTATGTACAATAAAGTTTCTTTCTTGGATTATTTTTGGCTCTCGATATTATGTCACTTGCCTTTTTCTTTCAATCTCATGCCGACTTTGAAACGTTGAGGAAGGCTGCTGGCTCATGGGTCCCGCATGTCATCCTCTATGAACAATAAAAGTTTCCTTTGTTGGATTTATTTTTTCCCCTAATTTACGGCTATTTGCCTTTTTCTTTTGATCCCCTGCCCCCTTTGAAACGATGACGACGCTGGTGGCAAGTCGGTCCCACATGTCATCCTCTATGAACAATAAAAGTTTCCTTTGATGGATTTATTTTTGACCCTAATTAATTTCTGGCTATTTCCTTTTTTTCTTTTGATCCCCTGCCGCCTTGAAATAGTTGAGGATGCTGCTGCCTCATGGGTCCCGCATGTCATCCTCTCAGAAAGGTAAATGTTTCTTTTCTTGAATTTGTTTACCAACTGATTTTTGGCTTATTTTTCTTTCGATCTCCTGCCACCTTTAAAACGTTGACGACGCTGCTGGCTCATGGGTCCCCAATGTCAGCCTCCCCATACTGCAAATCCTCTTTACGCAAAGGTTGTATTTCTAGATAGATAAGGTGGATTCGAATCTGCCATGGTTCGGGCAGCTCGGGTAAGCCTTCTTGCACTCGATTAATGGAAGTAGTGTATAGCAAGGTCAAGACATGTGGCTCGGTGTAATGAATCTATTTGAATCATGTTGTGGGTTCAATCGATAGTTCTCTAACGAAGTCAGCCAAAATAGAAATTAAGTTTTTTTCTAAAACGGAAATGCAAATTAAGATGAACACAAACATTAGTTATCATAATAGTCGATCATACATACATACTTGCTAAGAGCAAAAGCTTGCCGGAGTTTTACCACCCATACAATTAATTAGCGGTTCGGATAAGATAACCTTATATAAGTATAACTACAAATGCATTTGCTAAGGGCTCATGGGGCAACGGAACTAGACAACCGCGAACTTTATGACCGAGCATGTCACGGCGGCATCGAAAGATCTTGACCTTCAACTTTGATCCAATGCGAAGTTTGGCACCGTCAATGAACTTTTTCCACACGGAAGTAACGACCAAGCGGCCATCCGTGGGGCCGACGGAGTACCGTCCCTCCACGGTGAGACCTTCACTCTCCTTGACGAGGAAATCTTGCCCCTTCGGCCGGCATTGAGATCCTTGGCGATACTTTTAGGCAATTTCGATTCAAAGCAAGAGATACCACCAAAAATTAGTCAATGGCACCAATGCACTGAACCATGTGAGACTTTGAGCAGAGAAGACATCAAGATAAGAGCGAGTTATGCTTGTCATATACTCACGAACATAGCCTTCGGATGCGTCCTGGTCACCACACGGGTGGCCACGGCAATGAGTCGAGACCTCGGTGATACGGGCCGGGGCAGGTGCGGGAGCCTGGGCTGGTACACGGGCCGGTGTCGATGCGGGAGACTGCTGGGCGGGTGCGGTAAACGGTGCCTCTAGAGGAACCGGTGCCGATGCGGAGAGCTGATTGGGCGGGTGCGATGAACGGTGCAGCTAGAGGAACCGAGTCCTGATGCGGGAGCTGCTCGGGCGGGTGTAGTATATGGGGCCTCTACGGGAACCAATGCCGATGTAGGGGACTGCTGGGTAGATGCGATGAACGGGCTGAGTACGAGGACCGGTGCTGATGCGGGGAGAGTGGGAAGCCGGTGCCGGTGCTTGGTGTGGTTGCCCTTTGTGACATCCGCTCATGTTCCATCGGGGGATCTGCGGCTTTGATCATGTTAAACCCGGCAAGCTAGAACGAGAGGAATGGTTTAGAACAAGTCGCTCGGAACAGGTTATCAAAAGATATGAGTAGAAAAAAGTTACATATTATATATTTGGAAGTGTCTCCAACTGCGTAGCGATTACGTATATCTGCCCGTTTGAGTTTCGATCCTCGGCTCGTCGCCCTTCTTCAGACCGTAGTCAAAAGCAAACTTTCTCCAATCATGTCCATACAAATATGTGATGGCCTGCGTCTTGTAGACATACACCTCATAGACCGTGTAGGTGTTCATCAATTTGCCATTGCCATGCATAGTGAAAGACCCTTCATGCGGACACATCCGGTTAATCATAGGACGAAGTTCACAAGGTACGATCGCATGTGAAAATTGATACAAATGTAAGAAGCGGGGAAGACTAAAAACAAGACTTTACTATATGCCAATTCATGCTAAACCACTGAGAATACACACCCGTAACTCGTGAAGGAGCTACTAGAAAGGTAGATAGAGCCATAGGAGGTGTTATATGCGGGGTATGTACATGGGCCCGCCATATTCCCGCAAGCTCGGCATCGGGATGGTGAAGGAAACATGGGAGGTACTACGGGTGCGTAGCGCTGAATGTAAGTGGAAGAATTAGGTTGTGTAAAGTGCATAGTTCAGAGCAATGCAAATGTTGACAAGCGAGTGCATAACACTATGTTACAAAGCTGAACGAGTGAAAAATTAGTGTATGATGAATATAAGCATGCTAATTTGGTGTTTCCGAATTCCAAAAAGCATTAGACAGAGCCGGTGATAATATCAGACATAAATCATGGCATGTATATGTGGCTTAAGAAAATATACCCGAACCCTTGGATGGTTACGGCCCGGCTGGTCCTTGGACTTGAGCTTATATAAGCATCCAGAAGGTGGGGCTGACAGTAACTTGGTGGCAGCCTCTGCGGATGCCTCATCGACGACGGTTGCAATCCTTTTGACCAATGAAGGGTTAGCGGTTTCGATCGCATATGAAAATTGAAGAGCAACGGACATCGGCGGTGATATATAAAATGAATCTATGAGACAACGATGCATATAGTGCTGGATGTAAGTGTAAGAATAGGTGTGTGTGTGTTTACGAACTATTGGTAAGCATTAGACAAAGCCGGCAATAAACGAGACAAAAATCAAATCATGTATGAGGATTAAGAAAATATACACGCTTCTCGAAAAGGGTACCACCCAGTGGCCCGTGGCCTTGTGCTTGAGGAGGTTTTCGAGAAGATGGTGGCGGCACCATCGTCTTCACGGCAGCCTCATCGGGATCATTTTTTATCCATTTGAGTAGAGGCACGAAGTTTCATCCTGCATATGAATAGCAACAGAACTCATCATTGATATTTAATAAATCTATGAGATAGGCTGATGCAAATAGTGCGGGTGTAAGTGGAAGAATAGGGTTGTGCATAGAGAACGAGTTGACAACAATGCAAATGATTACAAAAGAAGCCAATGGAAATCAACGAGTTTATATCTTGGATGAGACAGACTGAAAAGTGAAAAATTAGTGTATGATGATTGTAAGCAAACGCGGTGTTTCTGAACTTTTGGTAAGCATTAGACAAAGCCAACGGTAATTAAACGAGATAATAATGAAATCATGTATGTGGATTAAGAAAATATACGAGATTCATTAAAAGGTCACCACCCAGTGGCCCATGGCCTCGTGCTTGTAGAGGTTTTCGGAAGATGGTGCCGGCACCATCGTCCTCACGGCAGCCTCATTAGCCTCATTTTGCATCCACTTGAGTAAAGGTGCGGCGGTTTCAGCTGCATAAGAATGGGAACGGATCTCGAGCGGTGATATTGAATGACTCGAGAGACAGATCGATGCATATAGTCGTTGGATGTAAGTGGAAGGGTATGGCCGTGTATGGACAACGAGTTCACAACAATGCAAGGGTGTGTTCGGTTACGAAACAGCGTGGCATGGAATGGAATGGTTCCATTTCGGAGGAATGGAATGGTTAAATTTTTGTTCGGTTGGGATAAATGGAGAGCGAGAAGAGATCGAGGTTAAACTAACCATTTGTCTCAAAATTGTAATTAACAATTGCAAATGACATTTTAATCTCAAAGTCGTAATTAACGGCGCCTAATGGTGCTCTTTTAATCTAAAAATCGTAATTAACATCATTTTTTGTTGGGTTAGGGGAAGCTGGAGTAGATGAACATTCTTGTATGATGATTGTAAGCAAACGAATTTGGTGTTTCTAAACTTTTGGCTTCGAGATCTTATGGGTTTCAACTCTAGCCTACCCCAACTTGTTTGGGACTGAAAGGCTTGGTTGTTGTTGTTGTTGTTGTAAACTTTTGGCAAGCATAGAAAAAAACGACAATAAACGAGAGAAAAATCAAGGCATGTTTTGTGGATTAAGAAAATATACCATATTCATTAAAAGATCACCACCCAGTGGCGCGTGGCCTTGTGCTTGTAGAGGCATTTAGAAGATGGGGGCGGCATCAACATACGCGGCCTGATCGGCCGCGAGTTTTGATCTTCCTTTTGAGTAAAGGCCCTAAAGTTTCGACTGCATATGAATAGCAAAACAAAAGGCAGACCTCGGCGGTGATATTGAATTGCTGTATGAGATAGGCGATGCATATAGTGGATGCTCTTAGCCTTTTGCGAGCGTGAACACTAGCTATGGACGGACAAAAAACTAGTTAACTCAGCTTTGTCTAGATATGAATGTACTACCACCATCCAAAAGCTTAAGCCTTATTTATTTTTGAGAAATCAAAACAAGCAAAGTTTGACCAAAATTTTAGAACATTCTATCAACAAATATAATACTGTGTAGATACCGTAGGAAAATATATTTTATTATCTATTTAATGATATTAATTTTGTATTTTGCATGTTACTGATTTTTGGTAAAAGCTTAGTCAAACATGGTATAGTTTGACTTTCTAAAAATAATATAAGCCCAAAGCTTTGGGATGGAGGCGGTAGTATCTAGAGCTAAAACACATCTAGATACATCCGTATCTACAGATAGTTGAGTCAATTAATTTGGATGCGAGGGAGTATCGGATTCGGACTACATCATGGTAAGTTGGTTAAAAAAAATTACCCTTGGGCGGTCCACTGCCCGACTCGGCGATGGCACTTCGCTTCTTGTCTTGCGAGATCGGGCCATGCTCCTGCAGCGGGTGGGGCGCTATTCTCGTTCCCCATAGCCTCGGCACGGAACCTGGAGGTACCAACCTGATACGAGAGAATATAGAGCATGGTGTCACGGAGGCTTTACGCACAAACAGGTGAAGACATGTGCTACTTTAAGCATATTCCGGAACGAGGAACAGATTGAGGATGCGAGAGAGACACTTAAAAGGTAAAGAGTGGATAAGCAAACGGAGTACACGCTTCGCGGGGCTGGGGACGCAGCTCGGGCTCAGCCAGCTGCCCACATGCGTGGTGGCCTTACGCTCCATTGCCCCCACCGCCGAGGTCTTACCTTTCTGTACAAGGCGACAAAAGATACAGTGAGGATCAGCAGAAACTAAAAAGGTTGCAAATGTCGACAAATAAAGGAAGAACACCCCAATCCAAGCAAAGGTAGCCCCCGCCCCCACCCCCCTCAATCACTCCCGGCTCGAGGGTGACCGAGAAGACGCCCCTTCGCCCGGAATAGAAAAGAGATGCGCAAGATATCGAGGAGAGGAAAAAAGAACCGATCTCGGGAAAGGAAAGAACATTACTAGTCCTACCTAATCCGCTTGGTCTAGATGCGGCTTGCCCCTCCAAGGCTGGATGCCGGACGGTGGAGGCGAAAGGAGGGGATCGAGCTAGCGGCTTGCATCCGTCGGCAATCGGCACTCGATAGGGAGAGAAGGGGTGCTACATAAAGGGGAGGGGTAACATATTTTATTACACAGTGAACTTACTGATGTGACTAGTCATTACATGTCTCACCGAAACTAGGGCCCATAGCGTGGCACCCCAAATTCACTTGAAGCTGCCCGGCGGGACGCATTGGCGCGTCAAGAATCCCCAGATTGTAGCGGGGAAATGAAACATTTCACAAAAATTCGAAATTCAAGCACACCGCCACGCGCCAAGCACGCGGCTGTTCCTTCCTCTTCCTCGGTTCCTCCTCCCCTATCCGAAAAAACCCCAAATCCCAAGCTCAAACCAAAAAAAAAAAATCCCCCGGCCGCCATGCATGTCCTCGTTAACCCGCTGGAGATCGTTCCCGGACGATGCGGACCCCCGCCACGAGATCCGGAATTCCGTCCACCTCGAGGCACGCTGCGTCTTTGTCTCGCGACGAGCGGCTTGAGGGCGCTGAAGAGGAAGTTCCGCCGGAAAGTGCTCATGGCAACCGTGCAAGCTCACCGGCGTGCTGCATCCCGAGAGGAACTGGTCAAAGCTTTGCTATTCACCACACACAAAAAATTGCGGGCCAAGATCTGGTCAAAGCTTCGTCGATGGCTTTCCGCGAGAGGCTTGGAGTCCAGAGTCAATAAACTAGCTGCTCGAGGTAGGGCGGTTTACACGGATTCATATTAACCGACTCAAGTTTGTTAGTCTAGTTAACAAATGCATCTAGATACATCCATATCTAGACGAGAATTGAGTCAATTAATATGAATCGAGAGGAGTACACGAAAGTGTTTCATGCTACCAACTAATGCGGCGGCGGGAATCGATGTAGAAGTAATTGTGCTACTACTCATACGATGAGCTGATTGTGTGGGTGTCGAATTTTGCAACGCGATCATCCAGCGAATGCTTAATCTAGCGCCAAAGGCGTACAAATCATAACATACTACAGCACCGAACATAAGAGTACGAATCATAAAGTAGCTCAACATTTTGCATCGGGGCTGGGTGGTCCCGAGACTACGGGACGCCCACGATGATCTCCGGGTGTGCATCCTCTTCAACGCAAAAGCTGTGTACTCGGTCCACGGCCTCCTTATGTAGGCTGGATAATCTCAGGTGCAGGACCTTCGTCTATGAGAGGCTCGTCATCAGTACCATCCACAGGTGCATCAGGGCTGGCTGGTCTTGAGACTACCCGGACGCACCTGATGATCTCCGGGCGTGCATCCACTTCAACGCAAAGCTGTGTACTCGGTCCACGGCCTCCTTCTGTAGGCTGGATAATCTCAGGTGCAGGACCTTCGTCTATGAAAGGCTCGTCATCGGTACCATCCACAGGTGCATCAAGCTGAGATTCATCTTCAAATCTCCCATCAAGGCGAGAGACCTCTTCAACTCTATGCTTCGCAATTAGTACATCAACCGATTAGACAAACATCTAAGGGATGCAACTCTGAACAAATGCCGTTTTACATATTTACCTTCTCATACGGCACGAGCACATGTCCCGAAGCTGAAACCCGTTTCTGAAGCAAGCGCTTTTTCTCTCCTTCCCGTCCATCCATACTGCAACAAGTTAAATTTGAGTACGGAACCTTGCACGAGCAATGCAAACTATTGATTGAAACAGACGGCAGCATCAATATAAATAATTAACTACATATGCCGGCACACATACGGTGTGAGCAAGATCTGCTTCTCTGCTAAAGGATCATTATATGGTTCACCATGCTAAACCCGCCTAACATATGTGCGGTCCATCCCAAAAATGTGTAAATGATCTGCCACTACGGGGTGAGGCCTCTTCTCACCATTCATACATGTGCAGCGCGGGCAATACACGTCCGAGGTTGTGACCTTCATGAGCTCTAATAAACCCCATAAAGGGTTGAACACCATTTATATATGAAGGGGAACATAAGTGTCCATGCGGTATCCAAGTTCTGTCCATCTCGTTTAATTATGAGATACGAGTGGTTGGTGATTAATTTAAGGCGAAGTAGGAAATGTATATCAATCGAGTACAAAACTATACTACATGATTATGCATTTCAGCAATCATGTCGAGTACAAAACAAAAAATGCCCATCGACATTTTAGCAAACAGATCGTGTACAAAACTCGCCATGGCATTTCAGCAAATTAACGGATCGAGTGCGGAGCCGACTCTATATGCCCACGCAAATGAACAAATTGATCGATGACAAATCGAGCGGAAAACTATAAAGTGCCAATTAGTTCGAGCATACTTGACGAATTTTTTAGCACCATCAAGAAAATATAAATCGTTAGGCCGTCTTGCCCGATACATGATTGAGCTAGAGATAGCAGCCCTACCGTGGATCAACTTGACCGCCGGTGCGTCTCGAGAAGAACGACGGGGAGGGGAAGCTTCTTCTTCGCACGGACGGGACGGGGAGGGGAAGCTCTTCGCACGGACGGGGATAAGTTGTGTAGGGGTGGGTGGGGGGTCATGCGGCCGGGCCGCCGGGGTGATAATTAAATGGCGTTTAATGGAGTTGCGTGTGTAATTTGCCGTGCACAAGGTTGAGGAATAGGCGGTTCCCTTTGCCGCGCGCACATTTCAAACTATCCCGCCCATGTAGTTGAAATTCGCCATATTTTCGTTAAATCGACATAAAGTCATGTGAGTGGGGGAAAATTAGCAAAGTTGCTTGAAAAATAGTAAAACTCTGGAATTATCCTTTAAATATGTTCTACTTCGTGTGGAAATCGGGGTGTGGAAGCATGTTGAGCTGTTTTATTTGTACTTTCTTCATTAAAACTCCCATTTTATGCACTTTGGATGGAAAGAAATCATTTGTACATAAATTTTGACAACGCCATTTGCAAACACTAATTGTTTTACATGCCAAGATGCACCCATCCACCAAATATATATGGGGCAAAAGTTTATCACAATCTAGCGAGATATGCACAATTAGTGAGGGACCCCTTTTGATTTTGTGCAATTTCCACTAATTAGGTAGAGAGAAGGGGTTAATTAATTAGGCCATGTTAGGGGTTATGTGTTTTAGATTAGGTTGTGTGGATTCAAATACAACTTCTTTATTTGTGTGCTATGATTAATCAAAACTAGATTGATCGACTGCGCACACATTATTAGAGGCGCATGCCTTTGCGCACAAAGTGCATGTGTGTGTTGTTGGCCACCAATTAACGAGAGAGAGAGAGAGAGAGAGAGAGAGAGAGAGAGAGAGAGAGAGAGAGAGGTAGAGAGAGATCTACATACGAGAGAGTGATTGAAATCGATATAGGCCATGTCGTATATATTAATTGGTGTTAATCTACCGTTTAATTTGCTAGCTAGCTGCTATATATATAGATCGAGCATGTTTTTATTAGATCGGGTTATAGCTAGCTAGTATAGTTTAGGGTTATGTGTTTTAATGAACTAGGATTTGATTAGCTAGGGGTTAGTTATATATATGGTTTAGGGTTAATGCATGGCACATTTAATTTAACTTGAGGACCACGAGCTAGGCACCCCTGGCCTACTTGATGCACAATTAAGTGTCGTTGGCCTATATATAGGGTTTAATTAGGGTTTAGGGTTAGCTAGGGTTTAGGGTTTAGGGTTTAGTGTTTAGGGTGTTTAGCTAGCTAGGGTCTAGGGTTTAGTTTAGGGTGTTTAGGGTCTAGGGTTTAATTAATTAGTGTTTAGGGTGTTTAGGGTTTAGGGTTTAGGGTTTAGTGTTTACGGTGTTTAGGGTCTAGCTAGGATTTAGGGTTTAGTGTTTAGGGTGTTTAGGGTCTAGGGTTTAGTGTTTAGGGTTTAGGGGAGTTTTAGGGTTGTTTAAGGTTATTTAGGGATCATCGATCGAGTGCGCACACACATTATTAGAGGCACCCCGCGCCTTTGCGCATAAAGTGCATGCGTATATATGTATGTGTGTGTTTTTTTGCCACCAACAACGATATATAGATGATCGAGAGAGAGAGATTGAAATCCCCTAGAATATGTTCAAATATATATTAAAATTGATATAGGCCATGTATATTTTAATTGGTGTTAATCTACGGTTTGCTAGCTAGCTAGAGCTGCTATATATAGAGCATGTTTTTATTAGATCGGGTTATAGCTAGCTAGTATAGTTTAGGGTTATGTGTTTTAATTAAGTAGGGTTGATTAGCTAGCTAGGGTTAGTTACATATATATGGTTTAGGGTTAATGCATGGCACATTTAATTTAATTAGAGGACCGCGAGGCACCCCCTCGCCTGCTCGATGCACAATTAAGTGTCGTTGGCCTATACATAGGGTTTAATTAGGGTTTTAGGGTTAGCTAGGGTTTAGGGTTAGGGTTAGGGTTAGGGTTTAGGGTCTAGGGTTTAGGGTCTAGGGTTTAGGGTTTAGGGTTAGCTAGGGTTTAGGGTTAGGGTTAGGGTTAGGGGTAGGGTTAGGGTTAGGGTTAGGGTTGTTATGGTTAGGGTTGGGGTTTTAGGGTTTAGGGTTTAGGGTTTAGCATTTAGGGTGTTTAGGGTTTAGGGATTAGGGATTAGGGACTATTAGGGATTAGGGATTTAAGGTTTAATTTAGGGGTTGTTTAAGGTTAATTTAGGGATCATCGATCGAGTGCGCACACACATTATTAGAGGCACTCGCGCGCGCCTTTACGCATAAAGTGCATGCGTATATATGTGTGTTTTTTGGGGCACCAACGATATATAGATGATCGAGAGAGAGAATCGAGATTGAAATCCCCAAGAATATATATGTTCATATATACATTAAAATATATGCACGAATGCATTGTAGGCCATGCATGCACACTAATTATATATATATATTATGAGGCAACTTAATCAAATGTGTTTTCATTCGAGAGAACTTGTCAAAATTCAAGTTAAATAATTTATCACGATAATTATATAATTAATTAATGAATCTCGGGGATATGTTATACAACATGATCGATATAGGCCATGTATATTTTAATTGGTGTTAATCTACGGTTTGCTATAGCTAGTTGTTATATATAGAGCATGTTTTTATTAGATCGGGTTATATCTAGTATAGTTTAGGGTTATGTGTTTTAATTAAGTAGGGTTGATTAGCTAGGGTTAGTTACACATATATGGTTTAGGGTTAATGCATGGCGCATTTAATTAATTTAATTAGAGGACCGCGAGGCACCCCTGGGCTGCTCGATGCACAATTAAGTGTCGTTGGCCTATACATAGGGTTTAATTAGGGTTTAGGGTTAGCTAGGGCGAGAGGGTTAGGGTTAGGGTTAGGGTTTAGGGTATAGGGTATATGGTATAGGGTTTAGTGTTTAGGGTGTTTAGGGTTTAGGGTTTAGGGATTAGGGATTTAGGGTTTTAGGGTTGTTTAGGGTTTTAGGGATCATCGATCGAGTGCGCACACACATTATTAGATCGAGGCACCCGCGCCTTTACGCATAAAGTGCATGCGTATATATGTGTGTTTTTTGGGCCACCAACGATATATAGATGATCGAGAGAGAGATTGAAATCCCCAAGAATATGTTCAAATATACAATAAAATATATGCACGAATGCATTGTAGGCCATGCATGCACACTAATTATATATATATTATGAGGCAACTTAATCAAATGCATGTGTTTTCATTCGAGAGAACTTGTCAAAATTCAAGTTAATTAATTTATCACGATAATTATATAATTAATTAATGAATCTCAGGGATATGTTATACAACATGAACGATATAGGCCATGTATATTTTAATTGGTGTTAATCTACGGTTTGCTAGCTAGCTGTTACATATAGAGCATGTTTTTATTAGATCGGGTTATAGCTAGCTAGTATAGTTTAGGGTTATGTGTTTTAATTAAGTAGGGTTGATTAGCTAGCTAGGGTTAGTTACATATATATGGTTTAGGGTTAATGCATGGCACATTTAATTTAATTAGAGGACCGCGAGGCACCCCTCACTTTGCTCGATGCACAATTAAGTGTCGTTGGCCTATACATAGGGTTTAATTAGGGTTTTAGGGTTAGCTAGGGTTTAGGGTTAGGGTTAGGGTTAGGGTTTAGGGTCTAGGGTTTAGGGTCTAGGGTTTAGGGTTTAGGGTTAGCTAGGGTTTAGGGTTAGGGTTAGGGTTAGGGGTAGGGTTAGGGTTAGGGTTAGGGTTGTTAGGGTTAGGGTTGGGGTTTTAGGGTTTAGGGTTTAGGGTTTAGCATTTAGGGTGTTTAGGGTTTAGGGATTAGGGATTAGGGACTATTAGGGATTAGGGATTTAAGGTTTAATTTAGGGGTTGTTTAAGGTTAATTTAGGGATCATCGATCGAGTGCGCACACACATTATTAGAGGCACTCGCGCGCGCCTTTACGCATAAAGTGCATGCGTATATATGTGTGTTTTTTGGGCCACCAACGATATATAGATGATCGAGAGAGAGAGATCGAGATTGAAATCCCCAAGAATATATATGTTCATATATACATTAAAATATATGCACGAATGCACTGTAGGCCATGCATGCACACTAATTATATATATATTATGAGGCAACTTAGTCAAATGTGTTTTCATTCGAGAGAACTTGTCAAAATTCAAGTTAAATAATTTATCACGATAATTATATAATTAATTAATGAATCTCGGGGATATGTTATACAACATGATCGATATAGGCCATGTATATTTTAATTGGTGTTAATCTACGGTTTGCTAGCTAGTTGTTATATATAGAGCATGTTTTTATTAGATCGGGTTATATCTAGTATAGTTTAGGGTTATGTGTTTTAATTAAGTAGGGTTGATTAGCTAGGGTTAGTTACATATATATATGGTTTAGGGTTAATGCATGGCGCATTTAATTAATTTAATTAGAGGACCGCGAGGCACCCATGGGCTGCTCGATGCACAATTAAGTGTCGTTGGCCTATATATACATAGGGTTTAATTAGGGTTTAGGGTTAGCTAGGGCGGAGGGTTAGGGTTAGGGTTAGGGTTAGGGTTTAGGGTCTAGGGTATAGGGTTTAGTGTTTAGGGTGTTTAGGGTTTAGGGTTTAGGGATTAGGGATTTAGGGTTTTAGGGTTGTTTAAGGTTTTAGGGATCATCGAGTGCGCCACACATTATTAGATCGAGGCACCGCGCCTTTACGCATAAAGTGCATGCATGCGTATATATGTGTGTTTTTTGGGCCACCAACGATATATAGATGATCGAGAGAGAGATTGAAATCCCCAAGAATATGTTCAAATATACAATAAATTAAATATATGCACGAATGCATTGTAGGCCATGCATGCACACTAATTATATATATATTATGAGGCAACTTAATCAAATGTGTTTTCATTCGAGAGAACTTGTCAAAATTCAAGTTAATTAATTTATCACGATAATTATATAATTAATTAATGAATCTCAGGGATATGTTATACAACATGATCGATATAGGCCATGTATATTTTAATTGGTGTTAATCTACGGTTTGCTAGCTAGTTGCAATATATAGAGCATGTTTTTATTAGATCGGGTTATAGCTAGCTAGTATAGTTTAGGGTTATGTGTTTTAATTAATTAGGGTTGATTAGCTAGGGTTAATTAGTTACATATATATGGTTTAGGGTTAATGCATGGCACATTTAATTTAATTAGAGGACCGCGAGAGGCACCCCTGGCCTGCTCGATGCACAATTAAGTGTCGTTGGCCTATACATAGGGTTTAATTAGGGTTTAGGGTTAGCTAGGGTTTAGGGTTAGGGTTAGGGTCTAGGCTGGGTTTAGGGTTTAGTGTTTAGGGTGTTTAGGTTTAGGGATTAGGGATTATATATTTACGGTTTTAGGGTTGTTTAAGGTTTAGGGATCATCGATCGAGTGCGCACACACATTATTAGAGGCACCCGCGCCTTTACGCATAAATTGCATGCATATATATGTGTGTTTTTTGGCCACCAACGATATATAGATGATCGAGAGAGAGAGATTGAAATCCCCAAGAATATGTTCAAATATACATTAAAACATATGCACGAATGCATGGTAGGACATGCATGCACACTAATTATATATATATATTATGAGGCAACTTAATCAAATGTGTTTTCATTCGAGAGAACTTGTCAAAATTAGAGTTAATTAATTTATCACGATAATTATATAATTAATTAATGAATCTCGGGGATATGTTATACAACATGATCGATATAGGCCATGTATATATTAATTGGTGTTAATCTAAGGTTTGCTAGCTAGGCTGCTATATATAGAGCATGTTTTTATTAGATCGGGTTATAGCTAGTATACTTTAGGGTTATGTGTTTTCATTAAGTAGGGTTGATTAGCTATGGTTAGTTACATATATATGGTTTAGGGTTAATGCATGGCACATTTAATTTAATTAGAGGACCGCGAGGCACCCTGGCATGCTTGATGCACAATTAAGTGTCGTTGGCCTATATATAGGGTTTAATTAGGGTTTAGGGTTAGGGTTTAGGGTATAGGGTTTAGTGTTTAGGGTGTTTAGGGTTTAGGGATTAGGGATTAGGATTTCAGGGTTGTATAAGGTTTAGGGATCATCGATCGAGTGCGCACACACATTATTAGAGGCACCGCGCCTTTGCGCATAAAGTGCATGCGTATAGTTTAGGGTTATTTGTTTTAATTAAGTAGGGTTTGATCAGCTAGGGTTAGTTACATATATATGGTTTAGGGTTAATGCATGGCACATTACATATAGTTTAAATCTCAAGAATGTTTATACATGATAGGCCATACGTGCAAAGGAATTTTTTTCCCGTGAACTTGTCAAAATTCAAGTTTATCAGTGCCAATGGAAACTAGTCCAAAAAATTACATAGAGGACCAAAAGTACTAGACAATAACTAATAGAACGTGCAACTTTACAAAAAGGACCCCAAAACATATAGAAGAAAATCAATCGAGTCCTTCTCGACCGCACATCAGATCTACTGCTCCGCATCCTTTCCGGCAACTCCGTCGCACGGGACGCACCACTTGGGACGGTGTCGCCGGTAGTCGCCGGGACGAAGGAGAAGAAGGGCCTCGGCAACGGCATATTGGCTGCGAGAAGGGCCGGCCGAAAGGCCAAGATGTGCACGGGCAAGACGGATGACGCCGTCGTATGCCCCGAGCTTGTGAACTTTAGCGACTTGACTTCCCCATTGGCCGGATGCGAAGCCCGACCAAAGCAAGCCTCACCGTTAGCGCCATCACATTGATGGCACCGGATCGGGGTTTGGCCGGCAAGATCCGCCGGATTCACCACGAGCCGGATACTGAAGCCGATGACGAGATCCCAGACTCCATTGCGCCATTACTGCTCATGGGAAACACTTGGATCTAAGCTTACAACAACACTAACTCCCTCGGATCCAAATTAGGCGACTCAACTTTGCTTATCTAAATATGGATGTATCCACACATGTTTTTACTCTAGATACATACACGTCTAAGGAAAGTTGAATCAATTAATTTAGTTCGGAGGGTGTACAATATACAGAGAGAAGTCGGCCTCGTCTCCGCCGGCGAGGTCGCCGGAGAGAAGGGGGAGAGGAGCCGGGGGAGTGGGAAAGACTCGAGGGAGAAAGAGAAGAGGAAGAAATGAGAGCTCCCTGGGGGAGTGGGAAAGACTCGAGGGAGAAAGAGAAGAGGAAGACATTATTTTTGTCGTTCTGCTCGTAGCTTGAAACTGAAAATTTCGGCCGCGCGCCAAATCATCCCGCCGCATCCATTCGAAAATCCCGTGACCAGTTTTACCCTTTTAACCCTGGTCCGGAAGCTACAACCCACCGACCATGGAGGGCTCATTCGGTAACAATGAAATATCTTGCCTAGATCCCGAACCCTCCCCACCGGCCCACACCCACCCACCAACCATTCGCCCCATTAGCTCAAAAATACTCTCACACGCCAAAGCTCGACTCTCTACGGTACTAGATGCCGCCGCCGCCGGCATGCTCCTCCACGGCGTAGCCTTGATCGTGTTGGCTGTCCACCCACCGATCCGCTCCCCCGCCGCCCTCGTCACGCGACGGATGCGCTTCACCGCCGACCTCGCCACCGACGGATGCGCTTCACCGCCGACTTCGCCACCGACGGATGCTGCTTCACCGCCGACCTCGCCACCGACTACCTCGGCGCGGCGGCTGTATCAACTTCACCGAATCCCTTGCCGGCCAACCAGATGCGCTTCACTAACGCCCGCTTCTACTGAAACGAGGGTCGATTCATCGTCTCCCGCGTTCGCCGCGGCTGGAATGCAAGTTGCCGCCCCCGTCCACCCGCGCGGCTTGGTTAGTACGGCTGGCCCGTTAGATCGCGGTGTTTCTTTAGCCATGTTTTGTGTAGTTATTTGCGGATCTCATATGCCGTTAACTTTCTTGATGTGTTGCTTCGCATGAAGTTTGTTTAAATATTGTACGGTACAAAAGCATTATCCGGTCGCTACCACCACTGTGTGCATCCACATATTTATAGCCTTATACCCATTCATTTGCTTGCCAAGCTTGTTTTTGTCTTGCATGCTATTGTCGTACTTGCTTTTATAGTCATGCTATGGGCATTTCCAATCTGCTTGTTCTTATACCACATCATTACCTCACCGCTAGTCGCTAGTTGTTTTCTCGTGTCTGCTATTCTCACACTTGCTTTTATAATCATGCTATGTGCATTTCCAATCTGCTTTCTATTATACCTCGTCTTTAGCTTATATAGTTATTCTTTGCGTGCATGTCTGGTCTTTGTATTATCATAGGCTGACTTGTCAATGTTATTTTTCCTAGGGATTGATCATGCGAACCACTTATTAGAACATCCAACATTAACAGCGGGGACGCTAGGGAAGGTTGGAATCTGAGTTCTTGGTTGGTAATTTTGGCGGTTTACTTCCGTTATTATCTATAACCTATATGCATTGTTCCTTATGCAAGAGATTAACACTTGGAACCACTGCCATAGCAATGCCATTCATGCTTTACTATGTTTACGCCTATTTGATATGCTTGTCTTGGAGAAAGCTGCGAAGGTGATTTGAACACGACATTTGGTCATTCTTAATGCCGGTTTACTTTATGTGGAAAACCTTGGCATTACCCTACTCTAAATACGAATGTCCGAAATTCGTATCTCATGCAAAGCAACATCTAGTTGGTTTTAATCGATATCCGGTAAATATTGGCTTATTCATTTGGCGGCTCAAGTTTTTTGTTATTTGAAACCAGGTGACTTGGTCTTAAATGTGATATCTAAACACGGATTAAGGACAATGGAGAAGGAGGATTAGCATTTCACTTGATGGCTGAACCTAAAATGACGGGCATGTTGACCACGACTAGTGCATGCAAGAGAAGGACTGCGGCGAGCCGGTATGTGCTTAGTACATGCATCTTATCTTATCTTGTGCTTATTTACGCTACATCTTTGTTATCTGATCTCTACATTGCGTAATACATGTTTGAATAGTTAATTGTTGTAACTATGTTTGCAATGTTACCAGAATGCAGTTTTAATGAAGCAGTCATCATTAGAAGATAGTCGCCAAAAAAGGATCTGTAGCGACCCTGTGCAACATTATGATGTAAGTTTGTGCTTAGTACAAGTTCCATACATTGTCTTATTTATGCAACTAGTTATTATCTTATATCTACATTGCATAATAAATGTTTGCATAGTTCATCGTTTAACTCTTTTTGCATTATTATCAGAATACAATTTTGATGAAGCAATCTTCATTAGAAGTGAGGCCCACAAAAACTTCTGATATTTCTTCTGATGCATCTTCTCATAGCCGTCAACCTAGACCTTTGCTTTCATCAAACAGTAAATATCTCAAGGCTGTACTTTATAAAAGACATGGTATTGCTTGCTTTAAGATCCGTAGGCGATATGTTGACAAAGAGTACACAAGATTCAATCAAAGCGATTGCCAAATGTCAACGTGTTATTGATGATGCTAATAGAAGTCCTCAATGATTCTATGTAATTTTTTTATTTGGGCACATGAATTGCCTTGTAATTTTCCTACTTTTTTTATTTGTGTATGTAATTGTGTGTATCATTGATATCAGATTTTAGGCTCATGAAATTTAATGCATGTTGACTAGTCAAACAAGTAGGGCACTACAACGAGATTGGGCCGGCCCACTTACGGTAGTGTGGGACCCACTTTCATTTTGGGCCGGCCCACTTCTTTAGTAGGCGGCCGGTTACACGATAGTGGGATCCACATGCTTATTGGGCCGGCCCACTATCTTGTTGGGCCAGCCCATTTGGTATATGGTGGTCCCACATGGTAAATGGGCCGGCCCTTTAACGAGAAGGTGGGACCCACATGTGCTTTTGGCCGGCCCACTATCTTGTTGGGCCGGCCCACTTGCTATATGGTGGACCCCACATACTAAATGGGCCGGCCCTTTAACGGGAAGGTGGGACCCACATGGGTTTTTGGCCGGCCCGCTATCTTGTTGGGCCGGCCCACTTGCTATATGGTGGACCCCACATACTAAATGGGTCGGCCTTTTAACGGGAAGGTGGGACCCACTGTGCTTTTGGCCGGCCCACTATCTTGTTGGGCGGCCCACTTGCTATATGGTGGACCCCACACACCAAATGGGCCGGCCCTTTAACGGGAAAGTGGGACCCACCTGTGTTTTTGGCCGGCCCGCTATCTTGTTGGGCGGCCCACTTGCTATATGGTGGACCCCACATACTAAATGGGCCGACCCTTTAAGCTGGAAAGTGGGACCCACTGTGTTTTTGGGCCGGCCCACTTGCTACACGGTGGACCCCGCACACTAAATGGGCGGCCCTTTAACGAGGAAAGTGGGACCCACTGTGTTTCGGCCGGCCCACTTGCTTCTTGGGCGGCCCGGTGAGCTGTAAGGTGGACCCCACATGTTAAATGGGCCGGCCCATTTAAGTTTTGACCGATCAACCTTAGAGGTTAGGCCGGCCCACGTAACTAATGGGCCGGCCCGGCTATATAGTTGACCGGTCAAACTATGTCGGTGGCCGGCCCGCTTAAGACGTGGCGAGGCCTCGTGTGGGCCTACCATCTACCACGGGGTTTCGGCAGGTTAACGCCGTTAGCGCCGGTTAACGGCGTACGCACGTGTCGGTTGCATGACGTCGGCGGTCAACGGGCTCCCGGAAACACTTGCGCAACGGTCCGATTTTCCGTGGCGGAAGGGCGCCCAAGCGCGACGGACCGAAAAAAACGTCGTTGGACTTTGCCTGACACAGTTTCCACAACAGAACCCATATCGTCGGGTTAGGCCCATGGGCGACGAAAAATACCCCTTAGCGGACGATTTTGAGACGTTGTCTATCAGAACTTTTCTTGTAGTGTTGATCATGGATCTCAACAGTTGTGACAATGTTCTATTCACCACCTTAGTTTGACCATTAGTTTGGGGATGACAAGTAGTGCTGAAAAGTAGCTTTGTCCCCAGCTTTCCCCAAAGTGTCTTCCAGAAGTAGCTCATAAACTTCACGTCACGATCAGAAACAATAGTCTTCGAGACTCCATGTAGACGTGCAATCTCCCTGAAAAACAGGTTAGCAATATAAGACGCATCGTCGCTCTTGTGGCATGCAATAAAGTGTGACATCTTAGAAAATCTATCCACTACCACAAATATAGAATCATGGCCTCTTTTAATACGCGACAAACCCAACACAAAATTCATACTAATATCTTCCAATGGTGTAGTAGGGACCGCTAAAGGAGTATACAAACCGTGAGGCTTCAGCTTGGACTTGGACTTGTTGCAAGTAATGCATCTCTTCAAATACCTGTGCACATCCCACCTCATCTTTGGCCAATAAAAGTGATCAGCGAGCATGAGTAGCATCTTCTCACGCCCAAAGTGACCCATCAAACCTCCAGCATGTGATTCCTGCAATAAGACGATTTTGGAACACATATTTTGTTAGCTCTAAACAAAAACCCATCATGTATGTGATATTTCTCCCATGCTTTACCAATAGCACACAAGCGATATGGTTCAGCAAAATCATGATCAATGGCATACAAATCACATAGTACTTCTAATCCAGGAATTTTAACATCAAGTTGAGTTAATTGCATATTCTTCCTAGATAGATCATCAACAACAATATTATCTTTTCCCTTATTATGCTTAATAATGTATGGAAAAGACTCAATGAACTCAACCCACTTAGCAAGATGCCTATGCAATGTATATTGAGATTTCAGATATTTCAAAGCTTCATGATCAGAATGTATGATAAATTCCTTTGGCCACAAATAATGTTGCCAAACCTCAAGAACTCTAATTAAAGCATACAATTCTTTATCATAGATAGGATAGTTTAACTTAGCACCAGACAGTTTCTCAGAAAAATATGCAATTGGGCGACCCTCTTGCATCAACACACCACCAATTCCAATACCACTAGCATCACATTCAATCTCAAATTGCTTGTTGAAATCAGGAAGTGCAAACAATGGTGCAGAAGTTAACAATCTTTTCAGTTCATCAAAAGCATGATCTTGGGCGACGCCCCACTCAAATACAACACCATTTTTAGTCAATTCATTCAAAGGTGCAGCAATAGTACTAAAATTGGGCACAAAACGTCTATAAAACCCAGCTAGACCATGAAAACTTCTTACTTGACTCACATTCATGGGAATATGCCAATTTTGAATTGCTTCAATTTTAGACACATCTACTTCTAGTCCATGCTTAGAGAGAACATAACCCAGAATATGACTTTATCTTTGCAAAATGTGCACTTCTCAAGATTACCATAGAGTTTATTATCACGCAACACTTGCAAAACATGTCGAATATGTATAGTATGATCAGATTCATTGCGGTTGTAGATTAATATGTCATCAAAGTACACAACCACAAACTTGCCAATAAAATCACGCAAAACATGGTTCATCAGTCTCATGAAAGTGCTAGGTGCATTAGTCAAACCAAAAGGCATCACTAACCACTCATATAAACCAAATTTTGTTTTGAAGGCTGTTTTCCATTCATCCCCCTCTTTCATCCTAATTTGATGATAACCACTACGCAAATCAATTTTAGAGAAAACAGCAGCACCACTCAATTCATCTAGCATATCCTCTAAATGGGGAATAGGATGACGATATCGAATAGTAATGTTGTTTATCGCTCTACAATGTACACACATGCGCCAAGTACCATGTTTCTTAGGAACTAGAATAACATGAACAACACAAGGACTAAGACTTATGCGGATATAACCTTTGTCGAGTAGCGCTTGTACTTGTTTCTGGATTTCCTTCGTCTCTTTGGGTTTCATCCTATATGGTGCCCTGTTGGGCAGCGAGGCGCCGGGGACCAAGTAAATTTGATGCTCAATACCACGCAATGGTGGTAATCTTGCGGGCACCTCCTCTGGAAACACATCGCTGAATTCCTGCAAAACATTAGAAACACCAAGTGAAATAGGGGTCATGTCGTTAGAAACCAAAACCTCACCCTTGTACATGAGCACAAGAGGCATGGCTGTAGGATCCTCACTAAATTCTCTCATATCTTCTTTGGTGGCTAATAGCACTAAGGAATTCACTCTCTCACTTTTCCTTATATCACTCACGGTATTACAATTCTCTCGCCTATCTATAGGTGGATCCTCCAAGTGTACTGCAGTTTTCTGACGAGATTCATTGACAATTTGTTGTGGTGACATAGGCTGCAAGTTAGTTTTATTTCCCTTGATTTCCAAGTGATATGTATTGGCATGGCCATTGTGTTGCACAGAACGGTCATAGAGCCATGGCCGACCCAATAGTAAGTGACACACCGTCATAGGAACCACATCAAAATCAATGGAATCCTTATACGGTCCAGTCTCAAAATCAACACGCACCATGTGGTTTACCTTCATCTCACCATTATCACTCAACCACTGGAAATAATATGGATGCGGGTGCGGTAGATACTTCAGTTTCAGTTTGGCACACAACTCCTTGCTTGCTAAATTGTGACAACTCCCGCCATCAATAATGACCTTGCAAGCTTTATCAGGACCAACTAGTGCCTTTGTTTGGAACAAATTGTAGCGTTGAGTAGATGCACTTGGCTGAACATTAAGAGTACGCTGTGACACAACAATAGTACGAGCTTCACAAGGAAAAGCATCTACACCATCGCTGTCATAATCATCATCTTCTGGAGCATATGGATTAGCATCATCTCCAGTCTCATACTCATCATGGTCATTAATGATCATCACCTTTCGGTTAGGACAATCTCGCTTGAAGTGACCCTTGCCTCCACATGTATGGCAATTCATATCGCGATTGCGCGCCGTAGACATGCTAGAACCACTTGTACTTGCAGCAGGTTCGGGCTTCTTTGTGTTGGACACATTGGAGACCGGCTTGCCAGAAGAAGTAGGGAACATTGTGGGGCGCGATGATTGCGCTGGCGCCGAGGATGGGGGCGCCCTAGGTGTGTATCGTCCATCCCCCGTAGCACGACCTTTGATTTGCACCTCATCAGCCAACTGTGCTTCGGCTTCTCTTGCATGATGTAACAGCTGATCATAGTAGTGTAACTTTGATAACGAGCAATGCCTTTGACATTATACTTCATGAGATGCTGATGCAGCGTGGCCGTGTCCGTGAGTCACTTGAGATGACGATGCAACACTTTCTACATGGTTTGAAGTATAATGTCAAAGGCATTGTTCGTTATCAAAGTTACACTACTATGAATCCGCTGTTACATCATGCAAGAGAAGCTGAAGCACAGTTGGCTGATGAGGCGCAAATCAAAGGTCGTGCTACGGGGGCTGGATGATACACACCTAGGGCGCCCCCATCCTCGGCGCCAGCGCAATCATCGCGCCCCACAACGTTCCCTACTTCTTCTGGCAAGCCGGTCTCCAATGTGTCCAACACAAAGAAGCCCGAACCTGCTGCAAGTACAAGTGGTTCTAGCATGTCTACGGTGCGCAATCGCGATATGAATTGCCATACATGTGGAGGCAAGGGTCACTTCAAGCGAGATTGTCCTAACCGAAAGGTGATGATCATTAATGACCATGATGAGTATGAGACTGGAGATGATGCTAATCCATATGCTCCAGAAGATGATGATTATGACAACGATGGTGTAGATGCTTTTCCTTGTGAAGCTCGCACTATTGTTGTGTCACAACGTACTCTTAATGTTCAGCCAACTGCATCTACTCAACGCTGCAATTTGTTCCAAACAAAGGCACTAGTTGGTCCTGATAAAGCTTGCAAGGTCATTATTGATGGCGGGAGTTGTCGCAATTTAGCAAGCAAGGAGTTGTGTGCCAAACTGAAACTGAAGTATCTACCGCACCCGCATCCATATTATATCCAGTGGTTGAGTGATAATGGTGAGATGAAGGTAAACCACATGGTGCGTGTTGATTTTGAGACTGGACCGTATAAGGATTCCATTTATTTTGATGTGGTTCCTATGACGGTGAGTCACTTATTATTGGGTCGGTCATGGCTCTATGACCGTTCTGTGCAACACAATGGCCTGTCCAATACATATCACTTGGAAATCAAGGGCAGGAAAATTAACTTGCAGCCTATGTCACCACAACAAATTGTCAATGAATCTCGTCAGAAAGTTGAAGTAAACTTGGAGGATGCACCTATAGATAGGCGAGAGAATTGTAATACCGTGAGTGATATAACGAAAAGTGAGAGAGTGAATTCCTTAGTGCTATTAGCCACCAAAGAAGATATGAGAGAGTTTAGTGAGGATCTGTTGCGGTCAGAAACCCACAGGACTGCGGCTGGCCCTGGTCCCTCCGAGCGACGGCCCGCAAAGACTCGGCACGCACGTCCGATCTTTGGTGCAAGGGCGTGCCACCTGACCTATACCTGGTCAGGCAGGTGATGGATGTGCCTCGCTTAGTTTCCTGCATGGCATACACGTAAACATTAAATACGAGCCTCGATCGGCTCTCAGGTTATCCTGTGAATCGGCTCAAAGAGCCGATCCACCCATGATCCGTACAAGGTGTACGAATATATGGTGGTCATGCTTGATCAAAATAAAGCTAAAACGACCTACTACGATTTAGGGTTTTCACCACATAATCGGAACATCCTACTCGTGATTGAGCCTGGCGGCCACGCATGGTGATCGTAAACCGACCCTAGACAAGGCCTAAAAACCAACATGAAGTTGATCCCCGGAACATCCTGTCTAGGGCTAGCAAACTACACCCTACGCGCCACTGGATCCTTCAAACCGTTTGTAAGGCCTAACTTTGCAGATATTAAACTAATCCTTGAAGAACAAGGAGCAATCATAACGGATCGGATCTACTAAATAATGATCAAGCGGGGTGCCGCCCTTACACCTAAGATAGGTGTAAGGACGGCTAGACGTCTAAGGGTTGCACGGACGAAAGCATATGATACTATGAAACAATGCTAACCCTAACACATCTATGATAACTACGTTGCTCGCCATCAACAAGGCTTCAGCACGAGCAACGCATGAACATCGAATAAACGTGTCTTGCCTAGATCGCAAGATGCGATCTAGGCAGCATGATGCTTACCCGGAAGAAACCCTCGAGACAAGGGAGTTGGCGATGCGCCTAGATTGGTTTGTGGTGAACGTGATTGTTGTTTATTTCATAAACCCTAGATACATATTTATAGTCCGTAGACTTTCTAACGTGGGAATAATCCCAACCGTGCACGAGCCAAATTCTATCTAACCGACACGTATCCTACTATATTACAGATACACGGGCAAACTAGCCCAAACTTTGCATATAAGGCCGATTCATGTACCTCTTCCATGTATATTCTTCAAGCCCATCTTCAATCGCGGCCCACCTCTGATCCGGTCAAATTCTGGTGATAACACATGCCCCCCTGGTTTTGGAAATGACAATTCCAAAATCACTCTGCTTTTTCTTCGTCGGGTCATGTCGTGGCGTCTTGCCTCCTTGATTTCATCACCAATCTAACAAACCCCTCTTATTAATGAAGGAGTGCTTCCATTTAATCTTACCGATAGTCGAAGTCAAACACTCCCCGAAAGAGCCGATGGCATCACATCAGCCTCCACGATAAAACAAGAGTAAGGCCAACCTAATTGCTCCTCCAAACGGTAACCTGCGACCTCCGTCTGAGAAAGCAAACTCAGATCCCCAAATCGCCGCCCAAGCAGCTCCACGAATCTCAGATCTCAACCGCGCCGTCCCAATTCCTCAGCGCATCAAATGGCGGAATCATCCAACGCCAACGCCATGGTCTCCGGTCTGAAGGTGATCCTTAACCGCTCCTTGCTGTCCGAACATAGCGCCTTGCTCTATCAACAGAAACGGCCCTGATCCTGTAGATGATGACGGCTCCCCTTTCAGGCTCCTTTCAGCAGCTCTGGTGATCTTCTTCTGCAACAACTCACCGCTTTCGAAGAAGTTTATGATGCAGGGTCAGCCGATGACACTCCAATCGGCTTCCAAAAACAGAGTGTCTACCAAATCAGCTGCCCCCCGAGCCTCAGTCAAGGCGAGAATGGCGGTGAGGACATACAGTTCAGACAACTGGACCCGAGCTTGAGCGAATCTGAGAAAACCACCACGCAGAGCCAGCCAATCTTGCCACCATCGATCACCTTTTCTTCCGTTGAAAGCCGATATTGTAGACGAAACACCAACGGCTTAATGAGCAAAAGGCTGCCTTGCATGCCAAAACTGACGCTTCTGACAGTACTGCTTCGAAGAGAAGGTTCGGGCACCAAAATCGGCTCATTGCAGCGCAGCTGGTAGATCCTGTGTAATTGTACTAGAGTCGATGGATGTGCATCGGCTTTGTTTCTTAGTTCTGAAGTCGATGTCCGTGCATCGGCTGTACATCATGAGAAATTTTTTTACCGGCCGATTTTTATCGACTCCCAATATTTCACTGCACATGTATCACACATGTTCATCTGATTAGGTGCCCCCCGAGCCGAATCTGCCAGGTAACTGCGGATATCGGCTCTGTAGTTAGCCAAGGCACTGTATCTGAACGTCGGCTCCGTTAGGACCAATGTTGACTTCTTCCAGCTCATCGGCCGACGTAAACCCGTTGCCCGTTAGATTGACGTTGAACACGGGCGAACGTATGGTGAGGATAATTTTGGCCGATTCTTTGGAATCGGCCTCCATGTTGATTGAATCGCTCAATGAAGGTTTTGCAATGTTTGTCCATAGATCTTTGGGGCCGATCACAAGGATCAGCCTCGCCACGTTCATCCATAGATTTGTTCTTGCTAAACGGTCAGACCGGTGGATAAGACCAGCCTAACCCCGTCCTTCGTGACGTCGATGCGCTCGCAGTCGTCCAAATTGATGCCTGAGAGTGGCTCTTGGCCTGTTGTCTCCCAAACGTTCATGCCAGCCGTTGAAATCTCGGCTGAATCATCTGCGTGGACGACCTCTACTTCATCTCCATCCCTTGTATTAAGCATTGGTGCATTGTAGATGGAATGCAACGGTTAGCGTGGATCCAATCTCTCCCTAGCGAGGACAGCATAGGTGCTCTTGCTATCGACAATAAAGATCGTCGTAGGGATGGTTTTCCATCCTACGGTCGGATCCACGTTCGAGAACACCTTGTGCGTCGGATGCTTGGCCGTTGAAATCGCTCGGTGTCACGTTGGTCTTGATCGAGATCCGAGCTAGAGCGTCCCAGCCGACGTAGCATGGAGTATGGCATAATGGTGATCGCCGCTCCGGTGTCCACCGGCATCTTGTTGACGAGGCTGCCCATTGATATTATCTCGCAAGTACGGGGCCTTCGGGTGTACGTAGCTTCTTTCTCGTGGCTTCTCAAAGATAACCGGCCGTGGGCCGCAGTCAAGCTGTGCCACGGGTGCTTCGTCTAATCCTGGAGCACTAAACTCCGTCGGCAGGATGAACACCATGTTTGTGCCAGCCGATGTCTCATCATCGGCTTTCTTTTGTCTGGGGCGCCACTCTTTCCTTTGTGGCCGACCTTCTTCGTCCAGGGTTCGCTGAATTTTAGCGGCCAGATCAGGCCGCGCCTTCCTCAAAGTGTGCAGGTATAACCTTTCGGCTTCCTCCAAACCACGTAGTCGCTGAACCCTACGCTTTTGGGAACGGCTGAGTCCATCAGGGCACCACCTTGGCCGGTGGTACCTATCTTCCTCTTCTTCATCATCGTCCTCTAGTTCCTCGAGATCTTCTACCTGAGAGGACTCGGCGTGCTTGTTCCGAGGCGGGAGAGGCCCTAGACGTTTGAACACGGACACGTTAGCTGCATCCTTCTTCTTCTGTCTACATTCTGGGCAGTTGCCGATTGTAGGCAATCGGCTCATTCCTGAATCCCAGCAGTGTCTGAAGAAGGGGACAGTCCCAGTGCTTATCCACGTCATCTTGCTCTCTCGACTTTTCCTTGGCGTGGCGCTCATATCTCTCCTCGTCGCGATCATGCCGATGATGTCTCCTGGCGTCCCTAGCCAGACGATCTCTTTCGTCCTCGCTGTTGTATCGTCGGTGTTGGTCGTATTGACTCACATATTTGTTGAGGAGGTGATCAGAGAGAGGTCGCTGATATCGCACATTCCTCACTTCTCCCTCTGTGATGTAGCGCTTGCCATCGTGTCGTAGCCGATCGCGTGGAACGGCTTCCTCTGTGTCCTTGCTATGAGAGCAGCTGCCCTCGTCTCTGTCCTTACCAGAGTGGTGCCCAGGTCCTACCATGTTGATACTGAACGAGAATCCTGGCTGGCACCCTCCAGGGTAAGTGCACTCCACCATGTTAACGGCGGGGAAGGGGTGTGTGTCGACCTTCATGGCGTGCGGCTGAAAATTAGACGCCCTTGTTCTATCGCCATTTGGACCTGCTTGCCGCCACACCTCGCGGTCGTTGGTGGCATGGGTGAACGTGTTATGCCACTTGCGGTATGGCTTTCCGTTCAGCTCTGCGCCGTGGGGATCTTGTGGCCTTCGGGTACCTTTAGGCTGTTTCTCCTTAAGTAAGAGGTCGAAAATTTGCTCAGCCTTGGTGACGTCGAAGTCAAACCCTCTTGGAGGACCTTGTGGCTTAACCCACTTACGGGACACGGGGCTTGCCCCCGAGTCCATTCAGCCACTTGCTACCTCTTGATCTCCCGCGAGCCTTCATCTTCGTCCGCCTCAACCGGGACCACCGCACGCTTGAATTTATCCTGGTATACATGCGGGTGGCGTTGTTCATATAATGACGGCTCGCACCATGTGCGCCGGTGAAGGGTATTCTGCTTGGGAGGCCACGTCCTTGATCGGTGATGCGAGACCCACCACCGCCAACTCGGCTCGCTTCTTTTTCGGTCACACGAGCCGAATAGCATCGGTTCCGACGGTCCGAAGCGCTGGATATATTCGACACTTGTTTCTCCGCGCTTCGTCGTACTTGTGCTAGATCGGCAATGCCGGTCTCGGAAGCCTCGCGAGTGATACTGCATGTGGAGCTGCTCCTCCAGCTGCTTCCAAGTCCGGATTGAGTCCGGTGGCAGCGATGTGTACCACCGAAAGCCGATCCTGTGAGGGATCGTGCGAAGAACCTCACACGCAGCTCATCCGATGCTTTGAGATCGTGCCCAGCTGTGCCAAATATCGGCTCACATGCTCGATTGAGCTGGAACCATCCGATCCACCAAACTTGGAGAATTCGGGGAGCCGATATTTGGGTGGTAGTGGGATCAACTCGTACTCGTTGGGGTACGGCTTGGAATAGCCGATTGCCCTCCTTTTCGGCACCATGCCGAGCTGGTCTCTCAAGATTGTACTGATCTGATCCGCGGTGCTGGCTGCAGGAGCCGAACTCTGAAGATTCGCCGGAGTGGCATACTTAGCCAGCCACGCTTGCTTCTCAAGCTCTGAGCCAACTGCAGGAGTTGGGCTCTGGAGGTTCATCGGGGTGGCATACTTAGCTAGCCACGTCTGCTTCTCGAGATCTGCTCCCGAAGTTCCTCCTGCTGTTTCAGAAGTCTCTGCTGTTGCAGTCTGGTTCGTGAGTGCCCAGTTACTGCAGTCTGGCACGTATGTGCACATGTATCCGTGAGGGATCTCCTTAGGCGCCTCATGCAAGAACTGGTAATCACTAGGGTCACCACCGATCTTGTAGACGACGTATGCCGGTGAACTCGGCACTTCCGGTGCTGCCAACGCGAATGGCGGCGGTGGATGGGGCCGGAGTGGCATCTCTCCTTGGTGAGTCCCTAGAGCTGGTCCGACGGAGAGTACGATGCCTCATGATTTCCTGGATCACCCGAAGAGCGACACGCTCCAAAGCGTTCACCGAGGCTCTCGGAATGGCGGTGCGGCGAATGAGCTACCATGAAGTTAATCTCCGACGCGGAGACCCGGTGCGTTCTTCGGACGGGGCGGACAAGTCCACTCCATCGAGCACGCCTTCGGGTGAGAACCCTTTCCACCGATGCCGTGTGAGCGGGTTCGTGAAAAGAGCCGATGAGGTCGGCTTCGAGGATTGCTTTGACCTCGTCATACTTCTTCTTGAGCTCCTCGGTCGGATCCTCGTACGTGGCTGGAGTGCCTTCCGCCATCTCGGATGTAGATGGCGATGTGGTTGATGTCGAAGGCTGTCCCACCGGGCGTGCCGAGAATGTGTTGCGGTCGGAAACCCACCGGCGAGCAGCGACGGGAAACACGGTAGAGCCGGGAGGCTCCCGGGACTGCGGCTGGCCCTGGTCCCTCCGACGACGGCCCGCAAAGACTCGGCACGCACGTCCGATCTTTGGTGCAAGGGCGTGCCACCTGACCTATACCGGTCAGGAAGGTGATGGATGTGCCTCGCTTAGTTTCCTGCATGGCATACACGTAAACATTAAATACGAGCCTCGATCGGCTCTCAGGTTATCCTGTGAATCGGCTCAAAGAGCCGATCCACCCATGATCCGTACGAGGTGTACGAATATATGGTGGTCCTGCTTGATCAAAATAAAGCTAAAACGACCTACTACGATTTAGGGTTTTCACCACATAATCGGAACATCCTACTCGTGATTGAGCCTGGCGGCCACGCACGGTGATCGTAAACCGACCCTAGACAAGGCCTAAAAACCAACATGAAGTTGATCCCCGGAACATCCTGTCTAGGGCTAGCAAACTATACCCTACGCGCCACTGGATCCTTCAACCCGTTTGTAAGGCCTAACTATGCAGATATTAAACTAATCCTTGAAGAACAAGGAGCAATCATAACGGATCGGATCTACTAAATAATGATCAAGCGGGGTGCCGCCCTTACACCTAAGATAGGTGTAAGGACGGCTAGACGTCTAAGGGTTGCACGGACGAAAGAATATGATACTATGAAACAATGCTAACCCTAACACATCTATGATAACTACGTTGCTCGCCATCAACAAGGCTTCAACACGAGCAACGCATGAACAACGAATAAACGTGTCTTGCCTAGATCGCAAGATGCGATCTAGGCAGCATGATGCTTACCGGAAGAAACCCTCGAGACAAGGGAGTTGGCGATGCGCCTAGATTGGTTTGTGGTGAACGTGATTGTTGTTTATTTCATAAACCCTAGATACATATTTATAGTCCGTAGACTTTCTAACGTGGGAATAATCCCAACCGTGCACGAGCCAAATTCTATCTAACCGACACGTATCCTACTATATTACAGATACACGGGCAAACTAGCCCAAACTTTGCATATAAGGCCGATTCATGTACTTCTTAATGTATATTCTTCAAGCCCATCTTCAATCGCGGCCCACCTCTGATCCGGTCAAATTCTGGTGATAACAGGATCCTACAGCCATGCCTCTTGTGCTCATATACAAGGGTGAGGTTTTGGTTTCTAATGACATGACCTCTATTTCTCTTGGTGTTTCTAATGTTTTGCAGAAATTCAGCGATGTGTTTCCGGAGGAGGTGCCCGCAGGATTACCACCATTGCGTGGTATTGAGCATCAAATTGACTTGATCCCCGACGCCTCGCTTCCCAACAAGGCACCATATAGGACGAACCCCGAAGAGACGAAGGAAATTCAAAAACAAGTACAAGCGTGACTCGACAAAGGTTATATCCGCATAAGCCTTAGTCCTTGTGCTGTTCCTGTTATTTTAGTTCCTAAGAAAGATGGTACTTGGCTCATGTGTGTAGATTGTAGAGCGATAAACAACATTACTATTCGATATCGTCATCCTATTCCCCGTTTAGAGGATATGCTAGATGAATTGAGTGGTCTTGCTTGTTTTCTCTAAAATTGATTTGTGTAGTGGTTATCATCAATTAGGATGAAAGAGGGGGATGAATGGAAAACAGCCTTTAAAACAAAATTTGGTTTATATGAGTGGTTAGTAATGCCTTTTGGTTTGACTAATGCACCTAGCACTTTCATGAGGCTCGATGAACCATGTTTTGCGTGATTTTATTGGCAAGTTTGTGGTTGTGTACTTTGATGACATATTAATATACAAGCGCAATGAATCTGATCATACTATACATATTCGACATGTTTTGCAAGTGTTGCGTGATAATAAACTCTATGGTAATCTTGAGAAGTGCACATTTTGCAAAGATAAAGTCATATTTCTGGGTTATGTTCTCTCTAAGCATGGAGTAGAAGTAGATGTGCCTAAAATTAAAGCAATTCAAAATTGGCCTATTCCCATGAATGTGAGTCAAGTAAGAAGTTTTCATGATCTAGCTGGGTTTTATAGACGTTTTGTGCCCAATATTAGTACTACTGCTACACCTTTGAATGAATTGACTAAAAAGGGTGTTGTATTGGAGTGGGGCGTAACGCAAGATCATGCTTTTGATGAACTGAAAAGATTGTTAACTTCTGCACCGTTGCTTGTACTTCCTGATTTCAACAAGCAATTTGAAATTGAATGTGATGCTAGTGGTATTGGAATTGGTGGTGTGTTGATGCAAGAGGGTCGCCCAATTGCATATTTTTCTGAGAAACTTTCTGGTGCTAAGTTGAACTATCCTATCTATGATAAAGAATTGTATGCTTTAATTAGAGTTCTTGAGGTTTGGCAACATTATTTGTGGCCAAAGGAATTTATCATACATTCTGATCATGAAGCTTTGAAATATCTGAAATCTCAATATACATTGCATAGGCATCTTGCTAAGTGGATTGAGTTCATTGAGTCTTTTCCATACATTATTAAGCATAAGAAGAGAAAAGATAATATAGTTGCTGATGCTCTATCTAGGAAGAATATGCTATTAACTCAAAACTTGATGTTAAAATTCCTGGATTAGAAGTACTATGTGATTTGTATGCCACTGATCATGATTTTGCTGAAACATATCGCTTGTGTGCTATTGGTAAAGCATGGGAGAAATATCACATACATGATGGGTTTTTGTTTAGAGCTAACAAACTATGTGTTCCAGAATCGTCTGTGCGTTTGCTCTTATTGCAGGAATCACATGCTGGAGGTTTGATGGGTCACTTTGTGCGTGAGAAGACGCTACTCATGCTCGTTGATCACTTTTATTGGCCAAAGATGAGGTGGGATGTGGACAGGTATGTGAAGAGATGGATTACTTGCAACAAGTCCAAGTCCAAGCTGAAGCCTCACGTTTTGTATACTCCTCTACCGGCCCCTACTACACCATGGGAAGATATTCGTATGGATTTTGTGTTGGGTTTGCTGCGTACTAAAAGAGGCCATGATTCTATATTTGTGGTAGTTGATAGATTTTCTAAGATGTCACACTTTATTGCCTGCCACAAGAGCGACGATGCGTCGCATATTGCTAACCTATTTTTCAGGGAGATTGTACGTCTACATGGAGTCCCGAAGACTATTATTTATGATCGTGACGTGAAATTTATGAGCTACTTCTGGAAGACACTTTGGGAAAGCTGGGGACAAAGCTACTTTTCAGCACTACTTTTCATCCCCAAACTGATGGTCAAACTGAGGTGGTGAATAGAACATTGTCACAACTGTTGAGATCCATGATCAAGAAGAACTTGAAGGAGTGGGAAGATTGTTTGCCACATGTGGAGTTTGCTTACAACAGAGCGGTACATTCTACCACAGAGCTGAGTCCCTTTGAGGTGGTGTATGGTTTCAAACCCATTACTCCACTTGACTTGTTGCCTTTGCCCATACATGAGAGAGTCAATATGGAGGCATCAAAAAGAGGGCAGATTATGCACGGAAGATACATGTGAAGACTAAAGAGTTGATAGAGAAGAAAGGCAAGAGCAATGCCGCAAGAGTGAATAAGAAGCGCAAAGAGATGTTGTTCAAGCCTAGTGATATGGTCTGGTTACATTTTCGCAAGGATAGGTTCCTGAAGCTGCGGAAGTCCAAGTTGCTTCCTTTTGGTGCTGGTCCTTACAAAGTGCTTGCCAAGATCAGTGATAATGCTTACTCTATAGATCTTCCAATTGATGAGTTTGGTGTCAGTAATTCTTTCAATGTGGATGATTTGACACCATATGCGGAGAAGACCTTGGAGCGTCGAGGTCAACGCCTTTTGAAGGGGGGACATGATGAGGACATCCCTACTACACTACTACCTCCGTCATTGCAAGATGAAGATGATGCTGCTATGAAGCTCAAGTCCAATGAAGTCGGGATTGGCCCATTACAAGGGCTCGTGCGAAGCTACTCAAGCAACAGGTGAACTTGTTCGTAAGTGATACTTTGATCGATGAGAACTTTATACTGCCTAATTCCTATTACTTATGTATGATCAGGTATGAAGAGGGAGCAAGCATCACACGAGGAGAAGAGGAGCAGCCGGACGTGAAGCTGGACATGGAGCTGGACATGAAGCTGGACATGAAGACATTCCATGGACGCACGAGGGAGGAGCGGGAGGCATGCGCGAGGGAAGAAGAAGAAGCTGTCCAGGCCGGTGCCAGGCCCGGTCCGACCGGCCACTACGCCGGTCGACCCGGTCACAGGCCCGGTCCAACCGGCTCCCACGCCGGGAGAGCCCGGTTCCGACCGGCTTCTATACTGGTGCCAACAAGGGGGGGTGTACTGTACGACACCTCAGCGCCCCCATCATGACCCGGTCCCAGGCCCGGTCGACCGGCCCCTGCGCCGGCCGTGTCCGAGTCTGTCTCGACCAGATCCAATCTGGGTCGGTTTTCTATGTATCTTTTCGACTCATGGTCGTCCTGAACCCCTATATAAGTGCCCAGGATGCCCCCAAATTAGTTTTAGACCATGTTTAAGATAAACCCTAGTTTATAGTTCATTGCTTTTGAGAGACTCGTTGCGTCATACAAGTTATCATCCACTTCATCATCGTGTTATCTCCGCTGTGTTCATCGCGTGTTCATCACATCCACCTTCGCTTACGGAGAAGATCGGGTAACCCCTTATCAGTTGGATGAGACGCCGAGCCTCCACCATTGCTAGATCCAAAAGAGCACCATCGCCAACGAGGTTTTGTGAGTCGGTGAATAGGCCCGCTGCAAGCAGCGAGGCACATGTCGTTGTGGCACGTCGACCGGGGGATATCCCTGTGCTATCTTGGACCAAGATCCACCGTATCCCTTCAACGAAGTCGAGGAAGAACGACATATCCACCACCTCCGGACCAGCATCCTTGCTCTAGAGCATCCACCTCGCCCCGGCCCCCAACGCCATCGTGGAGAACGACAAACGTCGGCGACACATCGAGAAACATATCTCGCTAGATTTGAAGAATGTCGAGAAGACTAAGCTAGCGACCCAAAAGATCGACAAGCACACTTTGCCAACAACTCCGAGACGTCGCCGTGAAGGTCGCCACCCTCGTCTCGCACTCTACTATTGCTAAAAGGCATCTTTGCCTGAATGAGTGCGGACAAGGAGGGAGATGGCGCGAGCTCGGGCGCGAAGAGGCGAAAAGCGAAAAGGAGAGTGTGTAGGATTCCGTCACCTCCCGCCGGGCAGCCTCCTCTATTTGTAACCCCGTCTCTCACCCCCCGGTTTGAATCCTCCACCTCCGTCCCCCATTTCGAGCTCCAACTCCGGTCCCCGAGTGTAAGCGACGCACAAATCTTCGATCGGCTACGGCGATGATGGCTCATTGACATCCATTTCTTCGTCGAGTTGTCCTGCACCTTCGGCGATGATTGTAAGCAACCACATCTCCATATTGGCCGGTTAGTGTTAGATCTTGGTAGGGTTTGCTAGATCTGGCTAGGGTTTGATCTTTGTATAGGATTGGACATGATATGTGCTTGTTCATCTCTAATCTGGGGTTTGTATTGTCCCCAAATGTAGTGATTTCTCATAATTTGCTGACCTCCCATTTGCCATGTCTTGTTTGATCATAGCTAGAGTAACCTTTAGTGCATTACAATTGTGGTTTTCATTTTTATAGTACATTTCTGCTTCACTGATGCTATTGTTCTTCACTAGTTCATCTATGATATGCAGTCATTGTGTAGGACTCCTTTTGCGAGAACTTTAGCCAGGCTGCCCTGGTCTGCGTTGGTGACTCGCAGATTCCCTTGCAGGTGCTAAATTTACAACCCATTGTTGAGTCCCAGGTGTCGGCGACCGATGGGCCGGTCAACGAGGGACCAATGTCTTCCCTTGTGGCCCAGGTGGCGACAGAGGTGGCAGAAAGGATCGGCGCCATAAGGAAGGTGAGGACCAAGAACCGCATTGACGCAGAGAAGGCCATGAAGGACACACATATTTGGACCACGAAATGGCTCCTCTTCATATGCAACTTTGTACTATTCAAGATGTGCGATGATCAAGAGTGGCGTCCAAGCTAACAATGGCTTCAAGGAAGTCCATCTTACTGTTGTGGCAAAGGCTCTCATGGAGCACTGCGATGCTGACGTTAGCTCCAGACATGTGTACAACCACCTGAGGAAGTGGAGGGTGAGGTGGCTGATAGCTCCAAATATTGACACCTTTTACCGAAGGGTTCCTATTGGTTTTCACTTGGTTTTTTGATTTTGATCTTTCAGCTAATGCTAATACCGCAAGTTAGCGAAACCTTGTTCTTTTATTGTGAGTTTGAAGTACTAGATACTTACGGAAGATCTGAGTGCATTTATGGGGTAATCACATCTAAATGAGAAAATCTTTAATTGAAGGCATTTCCATCAGAGGTCTCCTTGGAGTTTAACGACCCCTGGTACAACCGGAATCCGACCGTACAGCCTTCCCATACCATGTGCCAGCGCCTCCTCTATATTAATACAAACAACTTTTTTGAAGGAGGAGGGGCGAAAAACAAACGCAGCCGCCACAAAACCATTACAGAAGGGAGGAGATCAGATTTGAAGAAAGAGAAGAACCAAACCTTTTCCTTGAGAGATCTCTAGCCTCTTTATCATTCACACCTCCATAATTCCCCACTTGTACTGAGAGAGAGATCCATACTTGTAAGATTAGAGATTTGAACCTATATTCCTACTTTGGTTTCTATTTGATTTGATCTTCAACATTATTGTGATTTTGTACGGTAAAGTTGAGATGATTTCCATTTACAATATGATTATTTCCTTAATCTCCTCTCCTCTCATGTGTGAGTAAATCCCCATAGGCGTGGGAGATGTAGTGATAAGGACTGATTGTCCCGATCTTTCACGATGCACCTTGATGATCCATAGGACTGATAGATCTTGAACTCCCTTGACAGATTCAAGGATACTCAAGCACATATGATTACTCTTGACAACTCAAGAACTCACACATCTTTATTGGATAACTAGACGAACGTCCGAGACGCCGTCATGGAGCCAACCCCGCAGGGATGGTGATAACTGGAACCCAAGGTTCTACATGATCTGAATCAAAAACTAGACCAAACCTAACCCTAGTCGCACCCCCACCTTATATGAGGGGTGGTGGCCGGCCAAGACCTTATTGGGCCTAACCTAATTCGACTTGGACAGGCCCAAGTCAAATAGAGACACTTAAAAACCCTAATTTGGCCCACCACATGACCTGGCTACATTATTATTTGCTAATAACAAGACTATGATAAAATACTGGTACAACCTTAGACTTAATCATCATATCAATGGCTGTGTACCAGGCCTGGATATCCATATCATCCTCCCATTATACAAGAAGTGTTGTCCCCAACGCGTGAGGGTCTGCTAGAAAAAGGGTGGTGTCAGATAAGAACATCGCCAAACTTCATCCTCAAGCCTCGCCAGTCTTCCACACCTCATCCTCCCTCTCGACCAGCTTGACTTGTCCTTGGCGCTATTTGGTCTTCGACGCCATCAACCTGACTAAAGACACAAGTATCCTTCCAAATGCAACTGAAGCGCACCATACATATCACCCAAAACAAACAGAACAAATTCATGTCCGCCTTGGATCCAAATAAGTTGAGAACACCTGAGTATGCACCCTTCTGAAACACCAATGTCGTCCTCCTTGAAGAGCAAACTTTCTTCCACTCCGTGACGAACAAACAGCAGCAGCATAAGTGGTGCTGCTGGTCTGGACGCCAGTACTGCCGAACTGCACGCTGGAGCAGCCGGCCAGGGGTCCGGTTCGACCGGCCTGGGAGCCGGACCAACCGGTGCGGGCCCCGGTTCTGCCGGCCCACGGGCCGGCCCATCTGGTCTGGGACCCGGTTCGCCGGCTGGCTGGCCGGGTGACTGGGCGGAAGCCCCTGGATAGCAGCCCGGTAGGCAACGGTTCTGGGCCCGGTTTGGGCCGGTCCGCCCCGGTCCAGCCGGCTGTAGCGCCGGGTAATCCGGTTAGATGGCTGGTCTGCCGGCCGTGGAGCCGGCCCGTCCGGTGCTGAGGCCGGTTGGCCGGGTCGTGGCGCCGCCCGCCTGACGGATCTGACCTTCTTCCTCGCGATTTTTCCTGCCGCGGCAGAGAATTCTTGTAAACTCCTGTCGTGGCAGAGCTTCGGTAGCGCTTCTCCTTCCTTTCTCTTGCCGCCACCACCTCCGCATGAACGAAGGCCTCTTGAACTTGATTCTGCCGCCCACTTCCTCCTCCTTGATCTTCACCAACAGCATGGCGGCGACGTACCCAATGGTAGCCACATCAGTCGAGAAGAAACAACTGAGCAACAAACCAATCTGCAGCATGATCAACCTAGCAATCTGATACCACATGATGAGGACTGGTTGTCCCGATCTTTCACGATGCACCTTGATGATCCATAGGACCGATAGATCTTGAACTCCCTTGACAGATTCAAGGATACTCAAGCACATATGATTACTCTTGACAACTCAAGAACTCACACATCTTTATTGGATAACTAGACAAATGTCCGAGACGCCGTCATGGAGCCAACCCCGCAGGGATGGTGATAACTGGAACCCAAGGTTCTACATGATCTGAATCAAAAACTAGACCAAACCTAACCCTAGCCGCACCCCCACCTTATATGAGGGGTGGTGGCCGGCCAAGCCCTTATTGGGCCTAACCTAATTCGACTTGGACAGGCCCAAGTCAAATAGACACACTTAAAAACCCTAATTTGGCCCACCACATGACCTGACTACATCATTATTTCCTAATAACAAGACTATGCTAAAATACTGGTACAACCTTAGACTTAATCATCATATCAATGGCTGTCCTAGTGTACCAGGCCTGGATATCCATATCATGTAGTAAATTGGTGAGATGTGATATGCCTATCTTATTTCCATTCATTTGTGATTGTTATCATGATTATTATATTGTGGGAATGACTATCTATGTGTTCCTAATGCTTGTTATCGAATTTAAGGGCCCATGTAACATGATCCAGTGATCACATAGATATGAACTTGTTTGCTAGTGAATCAGCGACTCCCATGAGTGATACGGCTGATATCAAAGAGGATCTATTACAACTAGAGGATAACAAGGAACTATCAAATGTAAAGCCCTTATCTGGTCGAAACCTTTATTGATGCGCTGACCATGGCTTTGGTAACAGAGAGAAGTATCATTGGAATCAAGAGAATCTATCAAGAGGATTCTTGATTGATATATGGGTTGCATTCCTACTCGCAATTTAATAAGAAGTATTACAATCACTTATCCATATTCACCATCATCATGAATCGTATCTCTCCGCGCCTAATCTATCATCTACAGAAAATCGCAGGCAACATTCTTGTTATTTACTTTCATGTTATTTACTTTAAGTACCGTTCACTACTCAAAAGCACTTCCTTTCACTCACCCATTTCCACCTCAATTCATGCAGTCAATTCACTCAAGAAAAGTGACACCTTAAGTGTGACACAAACACCGCAAATAAACAGTTTCCTGAGCTCCTTGTTGGGACCAATATAAAAACTATAACTAATACTTCCAGGAAAACGTGCTCTAACAAACTTGTGCTCTTGATGTCATCTGTGGCTCTTCGTTGCGATGAGAGAAAAACCATCATCTTGAGGCTGAGCACTACCACATCCATGTCGCGGTTCGCACACTGTCCTCCTCACTGAATTCAAGCATCGTTAAACTACACAACATACTATATTCCAATCGTAGGATCACCCCAAGGATTCTAAGTTCCTAAAAACACCCATTACCAACTATAATGAGATGTTGATAACCCCCAAGTGTAGAGGATCACCGCAGTACAATTCGATAAGTATTTGAGTGTTGAACCCGCGAGGATTTGAAGGTAAACTATCTATTCTCTAAAGCCCTATAATCCACTTATATGGCCTTCTATGCAAAGCTAGGATCTATAGAGTGTGTGTGAAGAGGTTTATACTATAAAACTAGAAGTGTTGAATATAAAATGCAAGGAGTAAAACTAATGCAAGAAAAGTAAAATGTAGTAAAGTGAGGTGAAGTGGAGTAACTCAAGGGAGTAAGTGATCTAGAAAATTGCTATTTCATTTGTGTGGTTTTCACAATTAGTGAAGCTAAGTATTGTCTTTTTGGTGTTTCTTCTAGAGAGGAGCCATAGATAAGTGTAGCCATATACATGAGAAAATACACCACTAGTGATTGATCCCAAGTCCAATTAAGAGAAAGCAAGGGAGTTATGAAGACATAAAGTTCAACCACCGCTGTAAGTTTAAAGGTCACCATAATTTTACCCCCGTTGATTAACCATGAATTAATATAACACGAATATCTGAGAATTGGGACATGGTTTATGTCAAGCTACATATGTCCCTCCTCCTATCATCATGAAACGGTGACAACCTCATGTATTCCCAACATATGCGTGCACGCATATATTAGTATAAGAGATCATCATAGAAGATAACAAATATTTATATGGAACCATCACAAATTATCTCACAATTGGCAAGAACAAGCCACTACTAAAAATATATAAAGGTAGAAAATATCATGGGAAAGTGATAGATTGCATGCAATACACATCATATTTCCCAAGAGATTACAAAGGTGCAGATAAAGATGGTGCTGAGGGTGTTGATGAAGAGGTGCAGCCCGTGGAGGAGACGGCGATGAAGATCCCCGTGGTAGCGGCCACTGGAGGGTTGGCGGCGCCTGCCCTAGGGGCAGCGTCCCCTTGCCCCTTCTTCTTCCTTGGCCTTGGTGCTGGTCTTGAGGAGCTTCTTCCCTCCTTGGAAGCTTCCAAGGAGGGGAATTTTCGTGGCTATGGTTGGATGCCTTCAAAAGTTGGGTTTCCTCTCACCATATAGAGGTGGAGATACAATCTTAGCCATAGGACGGACACCCCTTTGATCCAAGGGCTCTTGGGAACCTATAGAACCTTCCTATGACTCCCTATGTTCTTTATGAGTTCATCAAGTCTTGCCTTGGCTGAAATACCTAAATATGGAAGGAATTTGAGTCAACCACTGTAGGATAACGTAGCATAGAAAACAAAAATTTTCCTACCGCAAACACGCAATCCAAGCCAAGATGCAATCTAGAAGACGGTAGCAACGAGGGGTATCGAGTCTCACCCTTGAAGAGATTCCAAAGCCTACAAGATGAGGCTCTTGTTGCTGCGGTAGACATTCACTTGCCGCTTGCAAAAGCGCGTAGAAGATCTTGATCACGATCGGTTCGGCGCCACGAACGGGCAGCACCTCCGTACTCGGTCACACGTTCGGTTGTTGATGAAGACGACGTCCACCTCCCCGTTCCAGCGGGCAGCGGAAGTAGTAGCTCCTCTTGAATCCGACAGCACGACGGCGTGGTGTCGGTGGCGGTGAAGAAGTCCGACGGAGCTTCGCTAAGCTATGCGGGCAATATGGAGGAGAGGAGCTTGGCTAGGGTTTGGGAGGGGTGGCCGGCCACTCTATGGGGGGCGGCCAGCTTGTGGTCTTAGGGGGTGGCCGGCCCCCTCCCTTGGCCCCTCATTATATAGGTGGATCCCAAGTGTTGGTGTCCAAGTCTTCTAATAAGACCCGAAACCAAAACCTTCCATAAGAGGGGGAAACCTTGCCCAACTAGGACTCCCACCCAAAGGTGGGATTTCCACCTCCCATGTGGGGGGTGGCCGGCCCCCTATGGTGGAGTCCACTTGGGACTCCACCCCATCTAGGGCTGGCCGGCCATGGAGGTGGAGTCCCTTGTGGACTCCACCTTCCTTGGTGGTTTCTTCCGGACTTTTCTAGAACCTTCTAGAACCTTCCATAGAACCTTCCGCGACATTTTATTCACATAAAATGACATCCTATATATGAATCTTATTCTCCGGACTATTCCGGAACTCCTCGTGATGTCCGGGATCACATTCGGGACTTCGAACAAATATTCCAACTCCATTCCATATTCAAGAACTACCATTTCAACATCCAACTTTAAGTGTGTCACCCTACGGTTCGAGAACTATGCGGACATGGTTGAGTACTCACTCCGACCAATAACCAATAGCGGGATCTAGAGATCCATAATGGCTCCCACATATTCAACGATGACTTTAGTGATCGAATGAACCATTCACATACATTACCAATTCCCTTTGTCTCGCGATATTTTACTTGTCCGAGGTTTGATCTTCGGTATCACTCTATACCTTGTTCAACCTCGTCTCTCGACAAGTACTCTTTACTCGTAACGTGGTATGTGGTCTCTTATGAACTCATTCATATGCTTGCAAGACATTAGACGACATTCCACCGAGAGGGCCCGGAGTATATCTATCCGTCATCGGGATGGACAAATCCCATTGTTGATCCATATGCCTCAACTCATACTTTCCGGATACTTAATCCCACCTTTATAGCCACCCATTTACGCGGTGGTGTTTGGTGTAATCAAAGTACCTTTCCGGTATAAGTGATTTACATGATCTCATGGTCATAAGGACTAGGTAACTATGTATCGAAAGCTTATAGCAAATAACTTAATGACGAGATCTTATGCTACGCTTAATTGGGTGTGTCCATTATATCATTCACACAATGATATAACCTTGTTATTAATAACATCCAATGTTCATGATTATGAAACTAATCATCCATTAATCAACAAGCTAGTTTAAGAGGCATACTAGGGACTTCTTGTTTGTCTACATATCACACATGTACTAATGTTTCGGTTAATACAATTATAGCATGACATATAAACATTTATCATAAACATAAATATATAAATAATAACCACTTTATTATTGCCTCTAGGGCATATCTCCTTCGATCTCCCACTTGCACTAGAGTCAATAATCTAGATTACATTGTAATATACCTAACACCCATGGCATTCGGTGTTGGTCATGCTTTGCCCTAGGGAGAGCTTTAGTCAACGGATCTGCTACATTCAGATCGGTGTGTACTTTGCAAATCTTTACTTCTCCATCTTCGATGTACTCGCGAATCGAGTGGTAACGCAGCTTGATATGCTTCGGCCTCTTGTGTGACCTTGGCTCTTGTGCATTGGCGATGGCACCCATGTTATCACGAGTAAATGATTAATGGGTCCAATGCACTAGGAACCACACCGAGCTCTACAATGAACCTCTTCATCCATACCGCTTCGATGAAGCCTCTGAAGCCGCTATGTACTCCGATTCTGTTGAAGACTTCGCCACCGTGCACTGCTTCGAGCTTGCCCAACTTACTGCAGCACCATTCAATATAAACACGTACCCAGATTGTGACTTAGAGTCATCAGGATCAGTGTTCCAACTTGCATCGGTGTAACTTGTTACAACGAGCTCTTGGTCACCTCCATAACAAAGAAACATATCCTTAGTTCTTTTCAAGTACTTCGGGATATTCTTGACCGCTGTCCGGTGTTCCATTCCTGGATCACTTTGATATCTGCTAGTCAAACTAACGGCATGCGCTATATCCGGTCTTGTACATAGCATGGCATACATAATAGAGCCTACTTGCCGAAGCATAGGGGATCCGATTCATCCTTTCTCTTTCTTCTACCGTAGCCGGTCCTTGAGTCTTACTCAAGACCTTGCACTGGTAACATAGGTAAAAACCCTTTCTTACTTTCGTCCATTCTAAACTTCTTTAGAATCTTGTCCGAGTATGTACTACGTGATAGCCCTATTAGGCGTCTTGATCTATCTCTATAAATCTTGATGCCTAATATATACGATGCTTCACCAAGGTCTTTCATTGAAAAAGCTGTTTATTCAAATAACCTTTTACATTGCTTAATAGTTCTATATCATTCCCAATCAATAATATGTCATCTACATATAATATCGGGAATGCTACGGAGCTCCCACTCACTTTCTTGTAAATACGAGGCCTCTCCATGACACTTGTATAAACCCGAAGTCTTTGATCACCTTATCAAAGCGTCGGTTCCAACTTCTTGATGCTTGCTTCCGTCCATAGATTGAACGCTGAAGTTTGCATACTTTGTCAGCATTTTTAGGATCGACAAAACCTTTGGGTTGTACCATATACAACTCTTCCTCAATGTCTCCATTAAGGAACGCCGTTTTGACATCCATCTGCCAAATCTCATAATCGAAAAATGCAGCTATTGCTAAAAAAATCCTCACAGATTTTAGCTTCGCTACGGGTGAGAAAGTCTCATCGTAGTCAACTCCTTGAATTTGTCGGAAACCCTTTGCGACAAGTCGAGCTTTATAGACAGTAATATTACCATCGGCATCTGTTTTTCTCTTGAAGATCCATTTATTCTCGACGGCCTTTCGGCTATCGGGTAAGTCTACCAAAGTCCATACTTTGTTATCATACATGGATCCCATTTCGGATTTCATGGCTTCTTGCCATTTGTTGGAATCTGGGCTCATCATCGCTTCTTCATACGTCGCGGGGTCCTCATCATTGTTATCTACAATCATGACATTTAGACAAGGATCATACCAATCGGGAGTGGCACGTTCCCTTGTCGATCTGCGAGGTTCGATAGTTTCCTCGTTCGAAGTTTCATGATCATTATCATTAGCTTCCTCTCGTTGCCGGTGTAGGCGGTACAGGTACAACTTCCGATGCTTGCGCTACTCGATCAACGAGTATAGATTCATTAATCTCATCGAGTTCTACTTTTCTTCCCAGTCACTTCTTTAGTGAGAAATTCTTTCTCAAGAAAGGTTCCGTTCTTAGCAACAAAGATTTTGCCCTCGGATCTGTGATAGAAAGTGTACCCTATAGTTTCCTTAGGGTATCCTATGAAGACGCATTTATCCGCTTTGGGTTCTAGCTTGTCCGGTTGTAACTTTTTTACATAGGCTTCGCAACCCCAAACTTTAAGGAACGACAGCTTAGGTTTCTTATTAAACCATAATTCATACGGTGTCGTTTCTACGGATTTTGATGGTGCTCTATTTAAAGTGAATGCGGCTGTCTCTAATGCATAACTCCAAAATGATAACGGCAAATCGATAAGAGACATCATAGAACGAACCATATCTAAGAGAGTTCGATTACGACGTTCGGACACACCGTTTCGTTGTGGTGTTCCCGGCGGTGTCAATTGTGAAAGTATTCCGCATTTCTTTAAATGCATGCCAAACTCATAACTCGGATATTCACCTCCGCGATCGGATCGTAGAAACTTAATCATCTTGATACGTTGATTTTCTACTTCACTTTGGAATTCCTTAAACTTCTCAAAAGTTTCGGACTTATGTTTCATGAAATAGATATACCCATATCTACTCAGATCATCCGTGAAGGTTAGAACATAACGATAACCACCACGCGATGCTACACTCATTGGTCCGCACACATCGGTATGTATGATTTCCAATAAGTCTGTAGCTCGCTCCATCATACCGAGAAAATGGAGTCTTAGTCATTTTTCCCATTAGACATGCTTCGCATCTATCAAGTGACTCAAAGTCAAGTGATTCAAGTAATCCATCGGTATGGAGTTTCTTCATGCGTTTCACTCCAATATGACCAAGACGACGAGTGCCACATATAAGTAGAATTATCATTCAATTTAATTCGCTTAGCATCAATGTTATGTATATGCGTATCACTACTATCGAGATCTAATAGAAATAAGCCATTCTTTTGTGGTGCTCGACCATAAAAGATATTATTCATAAAAATAGAACAACCATTATTCTCGGACTTGAATGAATAACCGTCTTGCATTAAACAAGATCCGGATATAATGTTCATGCTCAACGCGGTACATAATAACAATTATTTAGGCTTAAAACTAATCCCGAAGGTAGATGTAGAGGAAGTGTGCCGACTGCGATCACATTGACCTTGGATCCGTTTCCAACGCGCATCGTCACTTCATGTTTCGGCGAGTTGTCGTTTATTCTTTAGTTCTGTTTCGAGTTACAAATATGAGCAACCGAACCGAGTATCAAATACCCAGGTACTAGAACGAGAACTAGTGAGATAAACATCTATAACATGTATATCAGATATACCTTCTTTCTTCTTCTTGACAAGGCCGCTCTTCGGATCCGCCAAATACTTGGAGCAATTACGCTTCCGAGTGTCCCTTCTCCTTGCGGTAATAGCACTCGGCATCGGGCTTAGGGCCGTTCTTAGGTTTCAAAGGAGGCGTGGCAGCTTTCTTGCCACCCTTCTTGAATTTTCCCTTAGACTTGCCCTGTTTCTTGAAGCTGGTGGTCTTGTTGACCATCAACACTTGGTGTTCTTTCTTGACCTCAATCTCGGCGACTTTTAGCATGCCAAAGAGTTCGAGTAACTCCTTGTTCATGTTACTGCATATTGTAGTTCATCACAAAGTTCTTATAACTTGGTGGCGGTGATTGAAGGACACGATTAATCCCCGATCTGTTAGGAATCACTATTCCCAAGTCATCGAGTTTCTTCGCATGCCCGGTCATGGCGAGCATGTGCTCACTAATGGAGCTGCCTTCTTCCATCATACAGTTGAAGAAATGTTTCGATGCTTCATAGCATTCCACGGCCGCATGAGTCTCAAAAATAGCTTTCAGCTCATTCATCAACTCATGAGGATCGTGGTGCTCAAAACGTTTTTGAAGATCGGTTCCAGGCGCACGAGGATGGCACATCGAACTTGAGAGTACCGAGTTTTCCGAGTCTCGTAAGCAGCTTTTACTTCATCGGTTTCGGTTTCTGCAGGAGGGTCACCTAGCGGTGCATCAAGCACATATTGCAGATTTCCGCCGGAGAGGAAGATCCTCACATGACGGAACCGGTCGGTGAAGTTGCTACCGTTGCTCTTAAGCTTTTCTTTCTCTAGGAAGCTGGTTAAAATTGATTGAGGACGCCATCTCTACAACATATATTTGCAATAGTTTAGACTAAGTTTATGACAAATTGAGTTCAAATTTTAATTCAACATAATTAAAAATCTAGGTGAACTCCCACTCAAAACAATATCCCTCGCATTGTCTTAGTGATCACACGAACCAAATCCATCGCACCTCAAATCGATCATCACGAGAAAAGGTGTAATTTCAATGGCGAACACTCAAAGTGTTCATCATATCAATCATATGATTCATGCTCTACCTTTCGGTATCACGTGTTCCGAGACCATGTCCGTACATGCTAGGCTCGTCAAGGCCACCTTAGTATCCGCATGTGCAAAAGCTGTCTTGCACCCGTTGTATGTACTTATCGAATCTATCACACCCGATCATCACGAGATGCTTCGAAACGATAAGACTTGATAACGGTGCTACTAAGGATGAACACTTTATTATCTTGAGATTTTAGTGAGGGATCATCTTATAATGCTACCGTCGCGATCTAAGCAAAATAAGATGCATAAAAGGATTAACATCACATGCAGTTCATATGTGATATGATATGGCCCTTTTGTCTTTGCGCCTTCGATCTTCATCTCTAAAGCACGGACATGATCTCCATCATCTTTGGGCATGATCTCCATCATCATCGGCGAAGCACCAAGGTCAATGGCGCCGTCTTCATGATTGTCCTCCATGTAGCAACTATTACAACTACTTTGAAATACTACTCAACATGAAATTTAAAGACAACCATAAGGCTCCTGCCGGTTGCCACAATACAATAATGATCATCTCATACATATTCATCATCACATTATGGCCATATCACATCACCAAACCCTGCAAAAACAAGTTAGACGCTCTCTAATTTGGTTTGCATATTTTACGTGGTTTAGGGTTTTCGATATAGATCTAATCTACCTACGAACATGAACCACAACGTTGATACTAATGTTGTCAATAGAAGAGTAAATTGAATCTTTACTATAGTAGGAGAGACGAGACACCCGCAAAGCCTCTTATGCAATACAAGTTGCATGTCGAACGAGGAACAAGTCTCATGAACGCGGTCATGTAAAGTTAGTCCGAGCCGCTTCATCCCACTATGCCATAAAGATGCAAAGTACTCAACTAAAGATAACAAGAGCATCAACGCCCACAAACCATTGTGTTCTACTCGTGCAACCATCTATGCATAGACACGGCTGCGATACCACTTGTAGGATAACGTAGCATAGAAAACAAAAATTTTCCTACCGCAAACACGCAATCCAAGCCAAGATGCAATCTAGAAGACGGTAGCAACGAGGGGTATCGAGTCTCACCCTTGAAGAGATTCCAAAGCCTACAAGATGAGGCTCTTGTTGCTGCGGTAGACGTTCACTTGCCGCTTGCAAAAGCGCGTAGAAGATCTTGATCACGATCGGTTCCGGCGCCACGAACGGGCAGCACCTCCGTACTCGGTCACACGTTCGGTTGTTGATGAAGACGACGTCCACCTCCCCGTTCCAGCGGGCAGCGGAAGTAGTAGCTCCTCTTGAATCCGACAGCACGACGGCGTGGTGTCGGTGGCGGTGAAGAAGTCCGACGGAGCTTCGCTAAGCTATGCGGGCAATATGGAGGAGAGGAGCTTGGCTAGGGTTTGGGAGGGGTGGCCGGCCACTCTATGGGGGCGGCCAGCTTGTGGTCTTAGGGGTGGCCGGCCCCTCCCTTGGCCCCTCATTATATAGGTGGATCCCAAGTGTTGGTGTCCAAGTCTTCGAATAAGACCCGAAACCAAAACCTTCCATAAGAGGGGGAAACCTTGCCCAACTAGGACTCCCACCCAAAGGTGGGATTTCCACCTCCCATGTGGGGGGTGGCCGGGCCCCTATGGTGGAGTCCACTTGGGACTCCACCCCATCTAGGGCTGGCCGGCCATGGAGGTGGAGTCCCTTGTGGACTCCACCTTCCTTGGTGGTTTCTTCCGGACTTTTCTAGAACCTTCTAGAACCTTCCATAGAACCTTCCGCGACATTTTATTCACATAAAATGACATCCTATATATGAATCTTATTCTCCGGACTATTCGGAACTCCTCGTGATGTCCGGGATCACATTCGGGACTTCGAACAAATATTCCAACTCCATTCCATATTCAAGAACTACCATTTCAACATCCAACTTTAAGTGTGTCACCCTACGGTTCGAGAACTATGCGGACATGGTTGAGTACTCACTCCGACCAATAACCAATAGCGGGATCTGGAGATCCATAATGGCTCCCACATATTCAACGATGACTTTAGTGATCAAATGAACCATTCACATATATTACCAATTCCCTTTGTCTCGCGATATTTTACTTGTCCGAGGTTTGATCTTCGGTATCACTCTATACCTTGTTCAACCTCGTCTCTGACAAGTACTCTTTACTCGTACCGTGGTATGTGGTCTCTTATGAACTCATTCATATGCTTGCAAGACATTAGACGACATTCCACCGAGAGGGCCCGAGTATATCTATCCGTCATCGGGATGGACAAATCCCACTTGTTGATCCATATGCCTCAACTCATACTTTCCGGATACTTAATCCCACCTTTATAGCCACCCATTTACGCGGTGGTGTTTGGTGTAATCAAAGTACCTTTCCGGTATAAGTGATTTACATGATCTCATGGTCATAAGGACTAGGTAACTATGTATCGAAAGCTTATAGCAAATAACTTAATGACGAGATCTTATGCTACGCTTAATTGGGTGTGTCCATTATATCATTCACACAATGATATAACCTTGTTATTAATAACATCCAATGTTCATGATTATGAAACTAATCATCCATTAATCAACAAGCTAGTTTAAGAGGCATACTAGGGACTTCTTGTTTGTCTACATATCACACATGTACTAATGTTTCGGTTAATACAATTATAGCATGACATATAAACATTTATCATAAACATAAAGATATAAATAATAACCACTTTATTATTGCCTCTAGGGCATATCTCCTTCAACCACATCACATACTTTCGGGTTCCTGAAACTACCTTTGTACCCTTCAATAATATGACGGCCAAGGGGGCATATAGAGTTTGATTGGGGAGAATTTTATGTCTAAAAGCAAGAGAATAGAATTCCCCACAATTTTGTAAATTGGAACTTTTTAATTTGACGCTATCTTCAGGGCCTATTGTGGCCATCTAGAAAAATGTACTGCATGGACATATATAAGGAAAGTCTAAATTTTGCCATAATGACCTGTTTCCTTTGATATTTGCATATTTCCTACACAACAAAGTATAAAACAAGAACTTGTGCACTTTTGCAACTATTAATAGGTTAGTCCCAACAAATATCATAAAGTTGCAATATAATAAGGATTTTACTACAATAAACTTTGAATTTCATGTATTCATTTTACATGCATCAGATGTAGACCATCTTTGCATTCAACCTCGCCACTGGGAAGTACACCATGGGATCCAGTGATACCTTGGGCAGGCCTCCAGCTGCACCGTAAGTTGAGGATGCTGGGATGAGAGAGTCTGACATCGTGATCCTTGATGGCCCCTCTGAGAAGCCTGCTAACGCCCCTAAAAAGGTGTACACACGTAAGAGGAAGAGGGTGCTTCACGATCGACGAGCTGACGGCCTTCACCAACATGACTATCACTGTCAAGGAGGTCGCACAAGCTATCCGGGACAATAAGCCCACGGACATGCACCCCAACCTGTACACCGCCGTGATGGACATTATTGGCTTCACAGAGAGGAGTCTCTCATGGAGGCGGTGAGCCACGTTGACATGAATCTGCCACACTGGATCCTGTAGCTCATGACCTATCTTGGCAAGTACTACGCCAACATGTAGTGCTGCCCTTGCGGCCGTGGGTGAGGGGACGCATGCGTGGAGGTGATGGTCATGATTTTCTGCAGATGTACATTCTGGTTTAGCTAGGATTAAAGACTTATTATGTACTGAAGTTTGATAATGTGGTATATATACTAACCCCTCATGTGATGGTGAACTTACGGTATTAGGATGACACCCACTTTTCTTGTGATGCTAGGATTTACACCGTAGTAGTGTAGATGAACTTTGGATCCACTTTTGCAATGATCATGCATGCTCCTCCGTTTATTGTGTGCTATCAACATTGTGTTTCTATGTTATGACTTGTTTCATTCTTGTGATCGATCAACAAGCCTACTTGTTTGTATTTTATCATGCTAGTGATATGTGGTCTTCCGAGGAAGGATCCATATATTTATAGCTCATGGAGGATCTGCCAAGAGCAAGTCAATGGCTACTCCAAGAATAGCTGCAAAGGTATGAAATATTGCAGGAGGCGCAAATAAAGTACACAATTTGATATACAATCACCACTTTAATTTTTAGGATTCTTTTGACGTAAGGATTCTAACTTTTAGAAACATAAAAATGTAGATTTTTGATTCCAAGGTTTACAAAATCCCACGGAAAAAATAATATCTCGATTGCAAAATACAAGCTAGGAGTACAAAGTTAGCAAAAATCAATATCTTTTAGTTTTGACCAAGTTTGTAAACACATATAAGAACCTATACAATATCAAATCAACAAAAACGGATTCACCATAAAAATATGTTTTCATAGTTGCATATGTTCAGTATTGCATATGTTCATAGTTTCGTCTTTATTATTTTATCTAACTTTCTAAGTTTTAACATTTGACTAATTTGTACACCTTATAATTTTTTAAAACACATTACACCGCAGACGCTCGGAAACATGCATGTATAATCACCCCTATGAACGCATGCATGCAGATCCTAATGCTGAGCACATCCATAAAACTGAGCCGACAAATATTGAGATTGACGGAAATGTACCAACCACTGATGGTTAAATCCTAAAATAAATATAGGTAAATGCAAGCAGTCATGTCAAGTCCAGGACTTGAATCTCGGTCATCTTGTTCCACCACAAATAACCTAGCCAAGGACTTGAACCTCGGTCATCTTGTTCCACCACAAGAACCTAGCCAAAAGAGCCAAGCTTAGTTGGCTACACATTATAGTGGAACATAGGGAGTCCACATGAATATTAAAATGAATCTGAATCTATAGATGCCCCACTAGAATTTTCCAGGAAGTTGAAGAGGGAGAAAATTCATGTTGCTCAAAATAAAATATTTATAAGGCCTAACTTGTTTCATAAGTCATACTTCTCCTCCACTAATTTTATAAACGCCATAGAGAATAATGAAGAGCGAAGAAGGAAATTACAACGAGAAACACAAGATTTAAAGCGGAAACCCTCTCCAACAAAAAAACCCCCCCGTAAAAACCATGCATGGGTGTCAGCCAACAATTGGAGAGCATTTACAAATGCAGTTGGTTATCGTATGAAGCGATCAACCCTAGTCAGCGTCTTACAAGAGGTATAAATAGATGATAATGACAATCCGTACTGGCGAGGGGTCTCGCTCCACTCAGTTGTTATCCCTCTAATTGAACTTAGATCACCAAATAACAAACTCCAGCTTGAGATAAATTTTATCTTGTAGCATAAGCTTCAATAATCTCATGAACAACAAAGAAAATACTTGCTAGCGCCAATAACCACCTAGACTAAGAAGCTATACCAACCAAGCTCGAGCAAAACTCAAACTTAACAACATGAATTGGCTTTGTAATCATATTAACACGATTATCATGAGTACCAATTTTGCATACCTTCAGTTTACCTTGTGCAAAAATGTAGCGAACATAATGGTACTTGACATTTGTGTGTTTTTTTATCGCATGAAACCTTTGATATTTAGTAAGGTATATGACACTTTGACTGTCACAAAACAAGTTAACGCAAAATTCATCTCCGCAAAGCTCAGCATACAAACATTTCAACTAAATAAACAATTTGCATACTTCATCAATAGCCATGTATTTTGCCTCGGTTGTAGATTAGGAATCAACAAGTTGCATTGTTGCCTTCCAACTCATAACACATCCATCAAGAATGAACACATAACCGTGAGGGATCTCCTCTTATCCAAATTAACAGCAAAATCTGAATCCATATAGCTTGCGAATCTCTCATCAGTCTTGCAAAAACTTCAAGCTAGCTTTGAATATGCCACGAAGGTACCTGAAAATTCACTGAACAACTTTCCAATATTTCTTTTACTAGGATTAGTCCCAAGCCTACCGATGACGGGCTTCACTTCGCTGCGCCGTTAATCTTCTTATTGAATTTGAATCACAAAATGACGTTTTAGCAAACTGAATCAGTTTGCCAAATTATTTATATTAGAGAACATATATAGGAAGTATATGTGAAATGAGTGTATTGTAGGAACGCAATCCTTAGGAAGCTTGTTCGTCTCATACGGCTCATTCCTTGGGTCGGAACGCTTCTATATATAAGGTGAATTCATACGGATTGTAATCCTTGTAAATTGCTATAAAACATATATTTCTCTCCCAACTATAGTATTGCCATGTTGATATTTCACGGAACAATGGAGTTTCTCGAAGTGGCTAGCTGTTGCACAAGTGATAACCGGAGAAGCATACACCTTCAGTTGGATCCATCGGGGTGTAGATAAAAGAGAGAATGTCACATGGAATATGCACAATTTGAGTACCACTTGAGGGATCTTCCCAAAATATTGAACCTCTTGAATGGAAGATCATATAAGCAAATTAGAGCAAAGATACACACAAATCTTTGAATGTAAATCACTGAACTGTCTTTCTAGCCAATGAATTCCCGTTGATCAGACAAACGCAACTAGAAGGGGAACAGTTCGATTCCCACAAACACGAGCTTGAAACAAACAAGAGGAGGCCTCGACATACCCAGACAACTAGCTTAGAGGATGATAATGCAATTATCTAAATTAAGGTACATGCGCAATCGAGAAACGAATCAGTATAGCCATCATAACCTGAGAGACAGGTCCAACTCGTCAGCGCCGTCCAGGGTCCCGTAGCCGTGCTCCGACGAGCTCCTGCCGCGCTTGCGAGGCATGCCATGAGGCACCAGAGTAGCAGAAGCACCCTTCCGCGCCTCCGTCCTCCTCTCCTTCCCCGCGGCCGACAAGAAGTTATCACCGCTGCCGCTGCCGCTGCCAGGAGACCTCCCGTTCAGGACCGCCCTGTGCGTGCGCGTGCGCGTGGCGGCGGCGATCTCCCGCCTGCGCTTGGCGAGACTGCGCTCGTGCTTGTGCGCATTCTGGTGACCGCCGAGCGCCTGCGAGCTACGGAACTTGCGGTCGCAGTAGACGCAGATGAAGAAGCCGCCGGGCTCCGGCGCCGTGGCCGGCGTGTGGAGGGTTAGCTGGAGGCTGAGCTCGAGCTCATCTTCCTGCGCACTGTTTAGGTGTTCCATTGCAGGAGTAGATGCCTTTTCCGTGCGTGTGAGAGAGAGCCAATGATTTGCGAGTGAAGCTGTGGTGCTAAGCAAAGGATGGACATTAAATAAAGGGACGCCTAGGCACGTACTGTTTGGATCATGATGGTGGAGCCGGCCGATGTGGTGTAGACGGACGACGTCGCGCACGTTTCCGGCCAATTGCTACGGCGTCTGTGGCAACGGAACGTCACCTGGTCAACATGGTTTGGAATGCATAAGGCTGGTCATAGTGGTAAGTATCATGTTGTAGTATCATGCATATGATACTTGTGTATGGTACTATCTCTATAGTGGTTAGTATCATGAAGTAGTAACATAGTTATGCTATATTTATTACTTTTTAGAATCTCAATGTAAATGTGTGCACAAGATTTGTTTGGCATTAACTTTTCTCGTGACATGCGCTATGATACAGTATCCACCTATGTTACTCTAATATCCTCTCTCCTCCTTAATTAGCTGCCACATCAGCATTTTTGTGGGACCAATATATATGATACTAGCTATGATACTAGCACTATGGCTAGCCTAAGGGCTATATGTACGTATAAATCGTTTTATGGTTGTTGCACTTTTCACAAACAATTATATTTTTTTTCAACAAAACATAGTGTGCCATGTTTCTATCCACGCATTCTCTATGTCTATGGATTTTATATACTTTTCAATAGTATGAAAGATGTGACCATATATGGTAAGTTTAGAAATGAGATCTGACGGTCACCCTTACTATTTCCTCATATGCCATTTTTTCGAAATGGAGGGAGTACCCTTGGCCTCTGCATCGAAAAGATGCTTACGACTTTTTTTATTGATATATTCAACAAATATCGGACAAAAAACATACATTAAAAAACCTGAAGCCACCATGCAACACCTACACCCGACAATGAGTGAAGATCATGTCAACATGTATTTATTCCTTGGAAAACAAAGAAAAACTCCCATCAACTAGAAACCGGGAACATCACATACCTCGAGACACCAACTAAGCAAAACATGAGCGCTCATTCGGTCTAGTAGACTCTTTAGCGACTACCTCATGCACATGCCATAGAAGCCATCATCACCATCAACCACTGGTCCATCTTGAAGGCAAAAATTTGCATAACCCGGGGCAGGCTTGCCATCGATGCCGCCTGACAACGCCCCTACCATGCGCGTGTACATTACATCGCGTTCGGCACCATGGCCCCGCTACGCCACAACGCCGAGACTCGTTGTCGTCGACGTGGTAGACGGAACACCGCTCCACCTTCTATCCCCTTCGACCGGCTGCTGCAAAACGATGCCCCAGGAGGGAGACTGGCGCCAAGTGTCACTATCGTCCGATCCGGAAAATCCAGATCTAGGGTTTTCCTCGAAACAGCCTGAGTAGGGAGGCGAGTGCTGCATTGATGATGTCATCAACAACTAACGATGCACAAGAAGCCGCCATCATCTGCCACGACCGAAGTCGGCTCGGTTTTCACCGGAAGTCACACATCTCCACAAACTGGACCTCGATGCAGTCATCAACAGATGACAAACATGCGATGAACAAGGTGTGCCTAGCCCCGACCGAGACTCATGGGTCCAAATTGTGCCCTAGGAGCCCCACCGCCACACAGATCATGGCCGCGAGGTGGCTTCCATAACCAGCGCCGCCCGCCGCTCTTGCCACCAAGAGTGCGAAAGCAGCCATATGCGTCTTCCTCAATGAAGGTTGTGTGACCATCATGTCCATTCTTTTTTGCATATTTTCTTGCTATTAAGCCCTTCGTATATGCCATGAACTCATTATACATTGTCGGATCATCTACTACCGCATCCATAGCTTCTACCGCTACTGTATCCATGTCGTTGTATCTTTTTTGCTTCCCTGGCCCTGAGTAACCGTACGCGAAAAGATCGCTTCTGCGCCGTGCTGGCAATCCATTTCTTGCCATTTTGGAGAATCGCCGAAGAACACAATAGTCCGGTATTTTGGACAATTTTATGTGCTTCAATACATATAGGATATGCTTGCATGGAAGCCCCTTACGATTCATTCTTCGGCCAGCTGCACTGTATTAACTCTTTCGGCTGATTAGGGCTATACTCCACGATAAACGAGTATCTGCCGTTATTCCTCCATTTGACCATAAACTGTTTAGAGCCCCCTATTCCCACGTATTCCTCAAAAACCTCGAGGTCACCAAGCTTCTTCACATACTGCTGCAATATGTAGAAGTTGGCTGAACTGAAGGCATGTGCAAGAGCAACCTCTATCTCTTTAGATTCAGTAACTGCCACCGGTAAACTCTGGGAACAGACACAGTCATTTTCGGCCTCGCTCTCACGGATGCGAACAATATCATTCTCGTAATGCATTATCAATTCAACTAGGGTCATACCATAATCCAGGTGAAGGTGAAGGCATGAGTTCAAACTCTCACTTCTTTGATTGCTTTTCATACCAATTTCTCTTCTTATTGTACATCCTTTTGAGCTATTCTTGGGTTTTATCTGTCTCCCACTTGCGATAAAACGCGCTCCATCTTTCCTCAAAAATGGCTTCTGAAGTGGCGTTGTATAATAATGGCCGAAATTCCTTTGGCGACTTATGACCAATGTGTCTCTTCATGTTTTTCTCTATGTTCCAAGTACATAGACGGTGTCACACGTCTGGAAGGACATTTTGAATAGCTAATATCATCGCGGCGTCCCCATCAGTGATAACACCTTTGGGCTTCTTCTGACACATTGCAGTCAAGAATGTCCGAAGCAGCCAAGCATATGTATCTTCCGTCTCGTCTGACACGAGAGCGCATGCAAACACCGTAGTCTTACGATGATTGCTCAGGCCTACAAAGGAAATAAATGGGATATCATACCGGTTCATCTTGTGCATGCTATCAAACACCACCACGTCGCCAAGATCCTGATATATAGTCCTCCCGTGACTGAGAATCACACCAGAACATGCTTTTCAGCCGTCCTTCATCATCTACTTGGTAATCAAAAAAGAATTCAGGATCACTCTTCTTCCTCGCGGCCATAATATCAAGTGTTGTGGCAGCATCACCCTTCGCAATAAGCTTCCTCTTCTCCCTGCAACATAGGTTGTACAGATCTCGCCTTATGAAGCCTACACCACCGTAGCCATGTGTTCTGAGAAAGTGTTTCATAATCATGTACTTTCTCATCCCACTTGCTCCCAAAGATAGTATCCCAGCTCTCTGGTACGGCTTAATCTTTCTGTGCGATCTAAGAAATGGTACTTCGTCCGGTCTAGCTGGTTTATGGCTGTGATTGCCCTAAAAACTTTTGACAACCCATACTCCTCTCGATAGGTCACGCTTCACGATGAGATTGGCATTGCAGTTGCAACGAGTCTCGGGTCTTAGCCTGCGACTACGACCTTCCTGCGTTAAGAGTTTTTTCTGACGTTTCCCTGCCCTGGAACAGACATACCGCCTTAACCGTATTTCTCCCTTACCACGTTTCCCTCGCTTTGCCCTCTTCAAAATGTCCTTTCGGATGCTGAAGCCATGCTCTCTCGCATAGTTGTTGTACTAGACAAAAGCCGCCGGTTCGGAATCAAATGTCATGTCCAGTATTTTACAGTGCTCTTCCACTGAGTGCATCTTATATTCATTACTCACAATATCTGGGTCTGCTTGACTATGATGTTCACGCCCATTGTCAGCACCAGATATCACCTACACATGTAGGGAAAATAAGTCATAAAAGTTGTCGTTCCAATGGTAACATTGACGGTTTGCCATACTAAAATTATATACTTACTTCGCTCCTATTTTAAAAGCTTGATTCCTCGTGATGCAGTCCTACCTTCACGCTATATTCATCAAACCCAACCTCCATGTCTAAATACTCATCCTCCTCGTGACCACCGTGTAGCACCTACACAGCGAAAAACAAAGAATGTAACATGTCATTTCATTGCTTCCATTCATTGGTAGCCATTAAAAAATAATCAACATACTTCACTCATGTTTTCTGAGGATGCCGATGATGGAACGTTCTCCCCAAGAGGAGGTACATTTTCATAGATCCTGGATTTGGAACTATTCTCCGAACTAGAATCATCATCGCCCATATATCCGTCATCCCCGTCACTCCAAGTTGAGCTATAGTCCCCATTTCTCCAAAAACTACACAAAACCCGCACGTAATAAAAAAACTAATGCAAAATTCTAAACAATACGCAATGAAAATCACTATTTCATATTTAGTACACATAATTAAACGCAAACGGACAGCGGACAGTCTGGGAGCGAGGAGCTGGCCTGTCCGCCACTGGCCGGACTGTCTGGTGCTCGTGTGCCGGCCTGTCTTCAGTGCGCTGGACAAGCAAGATGAGACGCCGGACATGTCCGGCGGCAGAGATTGAAGCGAACCTCCACGTCGTGTCCTGCGGAAGACCGCCTACGCCGGAGAGACGGAGCTCGAGGCGACGGAGTGCAGTAGAGGCGGCTCGTCGAGCAGGCCCTGAAGATCGTGGAGATGAGAGTGCCGAGATCGTCGAGAAGACATGCCGCTGGTGGAGGAGGTCTATGGTGACGGAGTGCGGCAGCGGCGGCTCGTCGAGCTCCCTGGAGATGCCGGTGAAGAGGAGATCGTGGAGAAGCGACGGAGGAGCTTTGTGGCGACGGAGTGCGGCGGTGAAGAGGAGATCGTGGGCGCCGGAGATCGTTCGACGGAGTGCCACGGCGGCGGCTCGTCGAGTTTTCTCGTGAATGTGGTCGAGAGGAGATCATGGAGGAAGGTCCCAACAGCCTACGCATATGGTATAGGTACGGGCGTATACGGGTTCACGTACGAGCTTGGATATGGGTTTGCCGGGCTTTTGAGCCCAAACTGAGTTTCGGAGGGGGGGGGGGGGGGGGGGGGGGGTGTACTGGAGCGCACGCCCACAATTTGATAGATCACTTGGGGTTGAGGAATCCTCCCATGAGCCTTAACCAAAGAATTTTCAAACCCAATTAATCTGCGAAGTAGAGCAAAGATGGAACACACCAAGTCTCTGGTGTTCCCTTCAGGTACATGTAAATCACCATGTCTTTCTGGCTAAGCCATAATAACATGAGACATACTCAGCTAGCTAAGAAGAACAGATCAATCCAACACACACAAGAGCTGGAAACAAACAATCCATTCGACATTGAACCGAAAAGTAGATCGCGCTTTGGCATGCCGAATGAACTAGCTAGCGGCTGATTATTCAAGTAAAGTTGGAGATGCGACGAATTAGCAGGCCGATCATAGCCTCAGAGAAAGGTCCACCTCGTCATCGCGGTCGACGGCGCCGTAGCCGTACTCCGACGAGCTCCCGCCGCCCTTACGCGCTATGCCATGAGGCACCAGAGCAGCAGAAGCAGCCTTGCGCGCCTCGGTCCTCCTCGCCTTCCCAGTCGCAGACAAGAAGACATTTTCACCGCCGCCGGGTGGCCTCTCGTCGTGCGCCGACCCGTGCGCGCGCGTGGCCGCGGCGATCTCCCGCCGGCGCTTGGCGACGCTGCGCTCGTGCTTGTGAGCGTTCTGGTGGCCGCCCAGCGCCTGCGAGCTGCGGAACTTGCGGTCGCAGTAGACGCAGAGGAAGAAGCCACCGGGCTCAGGCGAGGTACGGAGGGCGAGCGAGAGGCTGAGGTCGAGCTCGTCCTCCTGCTCAGTGTTTAGCTGTTCCATTACAACTACAGGGGGACAGTGGAGTGCGTGAGAGAGAGAGGAAGAGGGAAGGAAGGAAGAGGGCCTATCAATTTGTGGTGCTTGTTCAAAAAAAAAAATTGTGGTGCTAAGCAAAGATTGCTCATTGCTGGATATATTAAATAAACAGCTAGCACGTTGTGCACCTAACGGGGTGTTGCACGTACTGTTCCTCGACTGGGATCGAAATGGTGGAGCCGGCCGGTGTAGTGACTGGTTTGGACAGACGCCGTTGCGCGCGCACGTACGTACGTCTCCGGCCAACTGCTACGATCTCTGTAGCAACGGAACATCGCCTGGCCAACACGGTTACACGGGTTTGCTCCTGTCTTCCTCAACATATAATAATGCTTAAACATTTTAAATAATAAAGCGTCTTCTATCAGAAAAAAACAATGTTTGTGCACTCATCATTTCGATATAATGGCCAAGCTGCACACAGCCGGTATGCAGTTTTTTTTGTTGTTGTTGAGAGAAGCCGGTATGCAGTTTATCATGTTGCTGATTGCTGAAGATACAGTTGGGTGCACCGTGCACTATGGCTAGACATGGAGCTATACTGGCAGTGATTGTCGCTTCTAATTAAGCCCCCCTTTGTCTCTAAGCAGTAATTTATGTGCAGCTTTTGAGCCTTATCCAGGCAGGCCGCGCCCCAGATCGGATCACGCTAGGCTGCTGCATGCCACTAGGCTGGTAGCGTTGTCCCACGCAATCGCGTATGGACGGTGGACGTTACTGGTGGATTCAGTGCACAGATCGATGCCAAGATAGATCTTGTAAAACATTAGGGCATCTGGAACGGTCCGACCTGTTTTAGACATAAAATGTACTCCCTTCGTTCTTTTTTAATTGACTCGAATTTAGTACAAATTTGTACTAAATCCGAGTCAATTAAAAAGGAACGGAGGGAGTACCTTTTTAAATTTATTTGGATCGGGCTGTTGATAATTCTTTTTTGTCTTGTCCTCCTTTAGCTCGTTTGGGTCGAGGTAGATCTAGCGGCCATGCCCATTTTTGGTCCGCGCTATTTCACCGAGTTGGCAAAAATATAAATGAAAGCAATAATGTTTACAACCAAATTAATTTAAATAGTTCACAGCCAACTACGCAACATAGTCTAAAAGCAAATTAAAAGAAATAAATAACATGAGATGATTGCTAGTTTCCTGCTAGTGTCCACGAATGCTCAATCAAGTATGCTTGAAGTCGAAGGTGATGTGGAGATCACGGATCTCGTGATGCACATGGAGGAATGGGCCAAGTGTTGCGGGGCCAGGCTTCAGCTCAACCAATTCACCCTAAAATTATCATTATTGGTCATGGAGGTTATCATCACGCTGATCATCAGCAATAACGTTGTGCATGATCACATAAGCGGTTATCACCTCTCACATGGTCTCAGTGCTCCATGTTTTAGCAGGGTACCAAACATAGCGCACCGAGATTTGAGCACACCCCAAATGCCAGCTCCAAGTCCTTTGTACAAGTCTCTTGGTGTTGTCCAAACCTCTCATTTTTTCTCTTTTTCAGCAACATGGATGGTCTTCACAAGTTTGAACCAATTATGATAGATGCAATCAGCTAGATAATAGATCTTGTTGTATGCATGGCCATTGATATCATAGTTCATCACTGGAGCATTGTCTTCCGCAATCTTAGAGAATACCAGGGAGCGGCAGAGCACGCTAATATCATTGTGAGAACCTGCTATGCTAAAAAAGTGCCAAATCAAAAGTTCTCGTGACGCAACAGCCTCGAGAATGATACTAAAAAAGTGCCAAATCAAAAGTTCTTGTGACGCAACAGCCTCGAGAATGATAGTTCACCCGCCCACATGCCAAGTATATTGCCCCTACCAAGCAAAATGACATTTCTTCTACTCACAAATGCATGCAATATATGCTTTCAAGTATTCCAGGAAATCCCCTTTGCTTTGTTGATCAACAAGAATCGTGCAGTATCTGCAACATTTGGCTCTCTAAGATAAAACACTGTCGAACACCGCAATCATGACTTTACATAACTCGTACATTGACTCAGTACATGTTGGTATCGCTCGTGAGCAAGTACTCACCAACAAGATCACCAGAAACTCCACATGCAAACATACAAATAGCTGCAAAACATATATTTTTGTAAGAAGTGAAGCCAAATTTACCGGCGACTTCGGTCTTGCATTCGAAGTACGAGTCGGGGTCCCTCACACCTTCGAGAATAGCGAAGAACAACTTTCTTAGCATCCGAAAGCAGCGCCAAAATATGTGCTCCGGCTAGATTGGATCGGTAGCGTGGAAGTAATTTACGAAGAGTTGATTATTGTGCCCAGTTCCCCAGTTACGCTTGATATTGTCCGTGTGTGGCCTCGTCGAGCTCCTGAACTATGACGTCTGCATGCCGTTATGATCATGGATGAGAGCTGTTGCGGCCATCATCAGTTTGGTACCACCATTCGGGTCATCGGCGGACGATGTATCGATAGCATGCTTGTAGAAATACTCGATCGAGCTACTGAGTTCTATCTACGTACGGCATGAGACTATGATCATATAGCTGACAGTAGTTAATATATATGCTTGCTTAAATGGACAAGAGGCTGAGTTTTGCACATTAGTTTTCGGCCATGCAAATGCGCAGTAGAATGTATCATAAGATAGTATTATAGTATCATCATATTTAATGTTTTGTAGAATGTCAATACAAATTTGTGTACATGATGTGTTTGTCACTAAGTTTTCTAGTTTTACGTGCTATTATACGGTATCATATTATGATACCACTTCATCTCTCACCTCATTAATTGGTGCGCCACATCAGATTTTTGCCAACATGGCATGCATGATACTACTTATGATACTTCCATTAGGGCTAGTCTTAGCCTAGTACAGTATATCTTTGCTGAAATGCATGTTTCTCTCTACACGCGCACGGATGGAACCTTGGTACGCGCGCACCTAGTTTCCCAAAAATGAAAAAAATACTATTTGAAAGTTTCAAAAAATGTGAAATAAATTTTTGTTGTCCATATTATGTTTGATATTTACTAGTGTGCGTTTTTACGAAGAAAAAAAACATTGCATGTGGCCTACACGAAAATGACAATGTTAGGAGGCAAAGGCATAACCAAGAACCTGTCTAGGACGCTAACCAGGAATGACTTATTTGTATAGCTAGCAATCGAATGTATGTTGTAATGCATGTATGCATGTGTTGTATAAAATGTACAATCAAATATAATCAATTTTTGTACTGTGTTTTGAAGAAATCGTGCATGAGTTATAGGTACAACTGGGTATGCAGGTATGACTAATAGAAGCTGATTAACAACATATGTGATGATTTCTGGAAAAGAACACGATTAGCTCAAACTCACGGTCCTCTATTGTCAGAAACACACACGAAAGAAAGAAAAAAATTAAAGCGTGTGTGAAGGCCACACATTTTCCAAATGATTTATATCAAAGAACTGTTTGCGATAGATAGCACCATCACACACGGTTAGATAAACCATGTGCGCTGTATAGGAGCATCACTCACCCTTGCATACTGACAGTAAGGTTTACCGTGTATGATAGGCCATTTCAACTATGTATAAATGCATGTTTCACTAGTGGAGAAGAGGCCTTTGGACCCAAGCAAATGTCCCAGTCATTGAACCAAACCGGGTCCAGTGGGGGCATTGGTCCCGGTTCGTTTCTGCCCAGGACGACCCCACCCGCTGGAGCTTGTCCGGTAGTGGCCTTTGGACCCGGTTTGTATTACAAACCGGGACTAAAGGGTCCACCGCAGGGCGCGGCAGGCCGTGTCAGTCGTGGGGAACCCTTTAGTCCCGGTTTGTAATACAAACCGGGTCCAAAGGCCCCGCCTCTGGCTACATAACCTTGCCCCTGCCCAAGTGTGAGCCACACTTAGCCATTTTTTCACTTTCTTCACAAGAGGGGTGTATTGCTCTCCTCTCTTCTTCACATGCACAAGAGGTGTTCGATGAAATGCTTAAGAGGATTTGCCACTTGAGTTTACACAAATCAAACCACACTTAACTTGCTTTTTCTTCTTCATCGAGGTTAACAACTTTATCCTTTTCATCCGCAATTGATAAAATGCATGTGTATATATACATCGTGATGTTCCGTAATGGTTTTGATCAGCTTAATTATATCATGCGGATGAATCGGCAATGGATGTACATTGACCGACGGTTTGACGAGTTCACCGCGGGCTCCGGATAATTTTATGGCCGTGGCGAAGGCAAACAAACATGGTGGCTTCATGTATTGTCCATGTGTGGACTGCAAGAATATCGTAAATTACGCTCACTCGAGTCTCATTCACAGCCACCTTCTGCGATCCGGTTTCATGCCCGAGTTACTATTGTTGGACCAAGCACGGAGAAAGAGGGGTTATGATGGAAGACAATGAAGAAGAGGAAGAGGATGATGACGGTTATCCCAATTTCCCGAATACGATGATACCTGCAGAAGGCAATGAAGACAATGAAGTAGAAGATCAAGAGGCACCGGATGAGCCTGCCGATGATGATCTTGGCCGGGCCATTGCCGATGCAAGGAGAGAATGTGAAACTGAAAAGGAAAGGTTGCCTTCGACAAGATGATAGAAGATCACAACAAATTGTTATACCCAACTTGCGAAGATGGCCATAAAAAGCTAGGCAAGACACCGGAATTGTTGCAATGGAAGGCGAGAGAACGGTGTCACCGACTCGGGATTTGGAAAGTTGTCGACAATAATTAAGAGGAAGCTTCCAAGGGGTAACGAATTGCCCGCCGATACGTACGAAGCGAAGAAGATTGTCTCGCCCTCTAGGATTAGATGTGCAAAAGATACATGCATGCATTAATGATCGCATCCTCTACCGCGGTGAGTACGAGAATTTGGATGCATGTCCGGTGTGCACTACATTGCGGTATAAGATCGGACGAGATGACCCTGGTGATGTTGAGGGCGAGCGCCCCAAGAAGAGGGTTCCTGCCAAGGTTATGTGGTATGCTCCTATAATACCACGGTTGAAACGCTTGTTCGAGAATAAAGAGCACGCTAGGTTGTTGCGATGGCACAAAGAAGACCGTAAGAAAGACGTGATGTTGAGGCACCCTGTCGATGGATCCCAATGGAGAAAAATCGATAGAGAGTTCCCAAACTTTGCACGAGATGCAAGGAACTTAAGGTTTGGTCTAAGTACGGATGGCATGAATCCTTTTGGAGAGCAGAGTCTGCAGCCATAGCACCCGGCCCGTGACTCTTTGTATATATAACCTTCCTCCTTGGTTGTGCATGAAGCGGAAGTTCATTATGATGCCGGTGCTCATACAAGGCCCGAAGCAACCCGGGAACGACATTGATGTGTACACGAAGCCATTAGTCGAAGAACTTCTATAGCTGTGGTCCCTAGCAGGTGTACGTGTGTGGGACGAGCACAAGCAGGAGGAATTTGACCTAAGAGCGATGCTTTTCATAACCATCAATGACTGGCCTGCTCTTGGTAACATTTCAGGACAGTCAAACAAGGGATACAATGCATGCACACACTGTTTACATGAGCTCGAAGGTGATTATTTGGAAAAAGGTCAGAAGGTCGTGTACCTGGGGCATCGTCGATTTCTTAGGATTACCCATCCCGTAAGAAAGAAAGGAAAGCATTACGACGGTGAGGCTGATCACCGGAGGAAGCCTCCCCATCGTGATGGTGTTGATATATTTGGTATGGTCAAGGATCTAGATGTAATATTTGGAAAGGGTCCCGGCGGACGGTGCTGTTCCGAATGACGCCGTCGGACACGCGCCCATGTGGAAGAAGAAATCTATTTTTTGGGAGCTAGAATATTGGAAAGTCTTAGAAGTCCGCTCTTCAATCGATGTGATGCACGTGACGAAGAATCTTTGCGTGAACCTGCTAGGCTTTACGGGCGTGTACGGGAAGACAAAAGATACACCGGAAGCACGGGAGGACCAGACAACGTTGGAAAGACCCCAAAAATCTGCATGAGAGAGTTAAAGGACGTCATTTATCCAGCCTACGCTCTTACAAAAGCGAGAGAAGGAGATATTTTTTGAATGTCTTAGCGAGTATCAAGGTCCCGTCCGGCTTCTCCTCCAATATAAAGGGAATAATAAATATGGAGAAGAAAACATTCCGTAACCTCGAAGTCTCATGACTGTCACGTGATAATGACACAGCTTGCTTCCGATTGCATTGAGGGGCTTCTACCGGAAAATGTTCGATCGCCCATTGTGAAGCTATGTGCATTCCTCAATGCAATTTCTCGAAGGTAATAAACCCGGAAATTCTACCGAGGTTGCGGAATGATGTGGTCCAATGTCTCGTTAGTTTTGAGCTGGTGTTCCCACCATCCTTCTTCAATATTATGACACATCTCCTCGTTCACCCGGTCGATGAGATTTCCATTCTCGGTCCTGTGTTTCTACACAATATGTTCCCCTTCGAGAGGTTCATGGGAGTCTTGAAGAAATATGTTCATAACCGTGCTAGGCCGGAAGGAAGCATCTCCAAGGGCTATGGAACAGAGGAGGTCATTGAATTCCGTGTTGACTTTATTCCCGACCTTAAGCCGATTGGTGTTCCCGAATCGCGGCATGAAGGGAGACTAAGTGGAAAAGGGACGCTAGGAAGGAAATCAATGATATGTAGGGACGGGATTTCTTTGACTCAAGCACACTACACGGTTCTACAAAGTTCCACCATGGTGGCTCCGTATATCGGTGACCACAAGAACTTTCTACGCTCCCGGAACCCGGGCGATCGAACGATTGGATTAGACGTGAACACATGTCGACTTTCGGCGGTTGGTTGCAAAAACATCTCCTGAATAACGAAGATATTGAAGATCAGCTGTACTTGTCGGCCCAGACACCATCTTCGATTGTAGTGACTTTCCAAGGGTACGAGATAAATGGGAATACATTTTACACGATCGCCCAAGATAAAAAGAGCACCAACCAAAACAGTGGTGTCCGCTTTGATGCAATAATGAATGAAGGCCCAAATGACACATATTATGGTTACATAGAGGATATCCGGGAACTTGAGTATGGACCTTCTTTTAAGGTCCCTTTGTTTAGGTGCAAATGGGTCAACAAAACGAGGAGGCGGGGTTCGAGTAGACAAGTTGTATGGAATGACAACAAGTGGATCTCAACAATCTTGGGTATAGAGACGAACCATTCGTCCTAGCCAAGGATGTGGCCCAGAGTTTTCTATGTGAAGGATATGTCTAGCAAACCAAGAAAAAGGAAACATAAGGAAACAAATACATCAAACGATGAGCCAAAGCGCCACATAGTTCTTTACGGAAAAAGAAACATCGTGGGAGTGGAGGACAAGACAGACATGTCGGAAGATTATAATAAGTTTGATGAAATTCCACCCTTCGTAGTGAACATTGATCCAAGCATCAAGTTAAATGATGAAGATGCTCCATGGTTAAGGCCGAAGAAGATTAAATGATGAAGATGCTCCATGGCACAAATGAGTATCTCAACATGGCAATCAATTTCCCATTTATTTTTGTGTAATCATTTAACTCGTATGTAAGATATGAAAAGTGGAGATGTGGTTGGCTTTTTGTACCATATATATAGAGGAGATGTAGTCGTTCACGGGTTTGCAGGGGAAAATTCGAGGCGCAGCTTTCGAAGATGCCGTAGGGCATGTGCACCAACAACATCTTCGAGAAACTGCGCCACGGAGATTTCCCAACCCTTTCCCCAACACTATTAGAGGAGATATAGTCGTTCAGGGGCTTGCAGGAAAAAATTCCGAGGAGCAACTTCCGAAGATGCCGTAAGGCTTGTGCACCAACGACATCTTCGAGAAGTTGCGCCACGGGAGATTTCCCAACCCTTTCCCCAACACTGTTAGAGGAGATGTAGTGGTTCACGGGCTTGCGGGGAAAAATTCCGAGGCGCAGCTTCCGAAGATGCCGTAGGGCGTGTGCACCAACAACATCTTCGAGAAGGCTGCGCCACGGGAGATTTTCCAATCCATGGGAATGAATCTCCGCTTGGCTTGTTGATCCGCTTGGCAAGCCGTATCGATGCTCCTTTTATAGGCACAGCACCGCTTCTACTCGACGGGCGTCGTGCGCTACATGCTTTATCTCATCGAGCGGTGCGTCCACCCATGCGTTCTTATCCTGCCGACATCTTTAGTCCCGGTTGTACCCACCAGCCGGGACTAAAGGTTACCCACACGTCCTTATCCCACCGACGGTTTTGTTAGATGACAAAAAAAGGATCCGTAGTCCCGGTTGTACCCACCAGCCGGGACTAAAGGTTACCCACACGTCTTTATCCCACCGACGGTTTTGTTAGATGACAAAAAAATGATCTTTAGTCCCGGTTGTACCCACCAGCCGGGACTAAAGGTTACCCACACGTCCTTATCCCACCGACAGTTTTTGGCGCCACTGCGTTCCCGCCTATTTTTCTTCCCGCGCTTTCCACTGCTTCCCGCCTCCGTCCTCCCGCCATTTTTTCACTATATATATGTTGGCTTGGCCTCCATTTACATATCACATCTAGACTCATATCTCGCAAACCTCATCACCAGGTCACATGGCTTCCATCGTATCTCTAACCCTCCGGGAGGCGGAGGCGCTTGCGCGTCGAACTACCCCTGCCCGCCGGGCTACCGCGTCCCTACCGGCTGGTTGCCGAGCGTCGGAGGGGTACCGGTCCCTCCTGTCCCTCTAGGTGTGGCGCGCGAGATGGCCATCACGAACCACTACTACTTCGAGCTCACGCCGAGCAGGCGGAGGAATCCCCGAGTGGCATCCCGACTACAGCCCGACTTGGGAGAGCTTCTTCATCAATCGGCGTGAGAGGGCGCTCGCCGAGCACGAGGACGGCGGCCCGCCTCCTTCGAACTTCAACGAGGCCGGCCGTCGGCTGTGGTGGCGCGACCGAACTCTCCGGGCGTCATGGCCCACCGTGGCCCCCGCCTGCGCTACCCTCAGTCCCAGCCCACGCGTGCTCTCCCGCCGAGGTTTGACTACCGCGACCCCGATGCCAGCGACGATGATGACGGCGACTACGACGACTACAGTGGCGAGTACTATAGGGCCAGGCACGAGTATGACTGAATGACTCGAACAGTCGAATCTGGCCATGTATCTTAATTAATTTTCAGTTGAGCTAGGCACGAGTACTATAGGGCTAGGCACGAGTACTATCTGGCCATGTATCTTAATTAATTTTCAGTTGAGTTATGTACTTTAATTCCACATGTAATCCGGCGGGAAACTTTTCTCATCATCGGCGTACGCCACAACGACTTTATTGAAAATACAATAAAATAGATAAACAACTAGTCTAGTCGATCTACTCGTCGTCGGAGGTTGTCACGGTCCAAATGTCGTCCCACCGAGGGTCGTTGTCGGCCCAAGTTGTATTCGGGTTATCGAGCTCGAACACGGCGACGGCCCGACGATGGCGCCTGTTGGACCTGCGTTGTGCCCGGAGGTCGGCGAAGAACGCGGCGGTGTTGTCGACGTCGTTGGGGAAGCTGCGCCCTCCACCGGCGCATCAACTCCTCGTCGTGCTCGGCGATTGCGATCCGGCGCTGCACCTGGCGGTGGCGGCGACGGTCCTCGTCGTCGACGAGGCACGGCGTCGGCGCGAGGAACTCCGCCTCCTATAGCGATTCGACGTCTGGGAAGTTCATGTCGCGCCGTGGCCGCCGAAATCGCCATGCGGCCGCGTCGTAAGCGCGCGCCGCCAGCTCCGGGGTGTTGTACGTGCCGAGGTGAGCCGGAAGCCACCGGCACGCATCTCGGCGTAGAACCTACCGTTCGGCCGCGCTCGGACGCCACGGAAACCGGACGAGCCGCGACGGCGCGGCGGCATCCCGGCGGCGAACGAACGGAGGCGACGGCGGCGTGTGGTTCCGCGCGCACGCGGCGCTTTATAGCACAGCGACGCGGCAAGTTTGGCGACAGTGGCGCGGGGAAGCGGCGGGGCGTGGCACGTGGAAGCGGCGGCGACAGTGGCGTGGGGAAGCGGCGGGGCGTGGCACGTGGAAGCGGGATCTACACGCCGCACGCGCGGTGGCGGCGGGCGAGGCACGTGGAAGCGGCGGCGACACGTGGCACGGGGAAGGGACACGTGTGGCGGTGGCGGTGGTGGGCAGTACACGGCGGTGGCGGTGGCGGCGGCGGCGGTGCCAGTACACGACGGTGGCCAGTACATGGCGGCGGCAGCGGTGGCGGTGGCCAGTACATGGCGGCGGCGGCGGTGGCGGTGGCCAGTGCACGGCGGTGGCGGTGGCGGCGGTGGCCAGTACACGGCGGTGGCGGTGGCGGCGGTGGCCAGTACATGGCGGAGGCGGCGGTGGACACGTGTGGCATGGCGGAGGCGGCGGTGGACACGTGTGGCATGGCGGCGGTGGCCAGTACATGGCGGCGGCGGTGGTGGCCAGTACGCGGCGGCGGCGGTGGCGGTGGCCAGTACACGGCGGTGGCGGTGGCGGCGCGTGTTTTTTTTGATTTGAAATAAGGCGGGAATGAAATTTTAAAAAAAATTGGCCTTTGGACCCGGTTTGTAATACAAACCGGGACTAAAGGCCTTTTTTGCGCGCGCAGCGATAACGCGGCAAAAATGGCCTTTAGTCCCGGTTTGTATTACAAACCGGGTCCAGAGAGGCCTTTGGACCCGGTTTGTAACACGCACCGGGTCCAAAGGGGGGGTATATAACTGACACTTCGTCTCCGCGCGGAGATCAATCGCGCGGAGACGACGGGAACGACGCCGCCAGGCTGCCCCGCCCGCGACTGCCGCCCACCGCGCCGCCGCCCACCGCTCGCCGTCGCCCGCCGCCGTCCGCGCGCGCCGTCCGCCGTCCGCCCACGCGCCGCCGCCCACCGCCACGCCCGCGCGCCCGCGGCTCGCTGTCCCGCGCGCCGTCCGCCCGCCGCCGTCCGCCGCCGTCCGCCGACCGCCGCCGGCCCGCCGCCGTCCGCCGTGCCGCCCGCCGCGCGCCTCCACTCCGCCGCGGCGCCAAGGTGAGCCGGCCACCATTTTTTTTTTAAGTTTTAAGATTTTTAGATTTTTGTTTTTATATATGTTAGATTAATTAGTTTAGTACAAAAATAGTTAGTTTGATTAGTTAGATTAATATATGTTAGATTAATATATGTTAGATTAGTTAGATAAAAAATTAGTGTTAGTGTTAGATAAAAAATTAGTTAGTTTGTTAGTGTTAGTGTTAGTGAAAAAGTTAGTGTTAGATAGAAAATTAGTTAGTTTGTTAGTGTTAGTTTGTTAATTAGTGTTAGTGTTAGTGTTAGAAAATTAGTTAGTTTGTTAGTGTTAGTGTTAGTGAAAAAGTTAGTGTTAGTGTTAGTGAAAAAGTTAGTGTTAGAGTTAGTGTTAGTGAAAAATTAGTTAGTTAGTGTTAGTGTTAGTTAGTAAGTATGTAGTGCCACCGCGCCCGGCCCAAAATAAAGTATGTAGTGCCGGCGCCCCCAAACGGTAGTGCCGGCGCCGACTAAGTAGTGAAGTTATTTTTTAATGTATGTTAACGTTGGTACATATATATATGATTTGTTTTCGTAGCTACGATGCCGCGACAGCGACAGGCCGGCGGGCCGTGGTCCGACTCTTCTAGACGAGATGCAGCGGATGGGGAGGTCCGGGACCGGGCTCCGCCGGGGTGGCACCGGGAGGTCTTAGCTTCCGGGTCGCGCACCTTGGTGCGGAATCCGGGTCCCGTTGTCGACCCGGATATTCTTTGGTGGAGGTCTTATGGGCCACGGTCGTTTCGAGAGGAGCCGGCCCCGCCGGGAGGAGGTAGCTCAGGCGCATTGCGGCGGAGGACGAGCACGTTCGCGCGTTACATGTACGCGTTAGACAACATATATAGGACCGGATGGAGCGTTATGCGGGGATCTCATGTTAGCTATGCTCCCGTTGTTGTTCCGTGGCTTTGGGGGCACACCCGGGCGCGGCTCGGGACCCGGTCGGCGCCCTCTAGGACCCGGTCTGCGCGGTTGAGTGGTTGTAGTAGTGATTGATATGTATTAGGGTTAAATAAACATGAACCCGATATCTATGTATGCATGTAACTGCATGATATCTGCTTTCGGCACTATATTATCGATCCTTAGTTAAGAACTACACATATGTAACTCCATTTTCAGTTTTCCGCATTATCCTTAATTTGATCATATGATGGTTCCTATGTATAGCTTGCGAGGTCGTTGTAGAAAGCATGGAGAGAGATGAAATTCAAGAAAATTTCATGGAGGAACTCATAGCAAACGGTACTCTGGATGATCGCGACGACGACGTTATTCCGGATGATGGCGGTGACGATGTCACCGCAACTTATTTGAATGACTCCGGTGAGGGAGCGGAGAATATTGAGGAAGAAGATCCTAGTGGCGCCGATGAGGAACAAGATCATCATAATGGCTCCCGAACCGTAGTTATCACCGAGGTATATAAACTAATTAAGCCGCTGTTGATCGACTAGATGCATTAACTAATTAAATTGTACCGACTATGAACTATTTCTTTTTTAGCCCTCCGGATCGAGTACTTCTTCCGTAAAGTCGAGGAAGCGAGGCCCGGCCAAAAGTTGGATGACGGTGTTAGGCACGACATCACCCACATCGAAAAGGATGGTAAACCGATTGCTCCGAGAGAAAGGTGCAAAGGCATTTATAGCTCAATGCGGAGTGCTTGTTCGGGACCACGTCCCGATCACCGTTCGAGAATGGCACAAGCCGAAGGGACTAGTGCTCGTCTGCGAGAGGAAGAAGGTCAAGGTCTTTATATCGATGATGTAGCCAAAAACAGCATTATGGACAAGCTCATGTCACATTTCAACATAGTACCCGAAGAGGGGGTGACGCTGAAAAGGCCAAGATGGAGCGAGGCCCTCCGCCGGTTTGGCAAGAAGAAGATGGCCGAACTATTCAAGAGCCACAAGAAAAGATTGCGCCGCCTTATCAAGATAAAGAAGACTCCGGACAATGAGAAGGTAAAAACTCACTCGGGAAGAATTCGTGAAGTACGGCACGGAGTCGAGAAGAATTTAAGAGAAGGTCGGAAATAAATAAGGCAAATCTTGCGTTGAAGCTATATCACCAAATTACGGGTCCGAGGTGGATACGGGGCTAACCGTCCTAAGTGGCGGGCAGCTGAGGCGGAGCCCGACCGATAAAGGGATCAGATTAGGGACACACGGTTGGATCGAACGGTGCAAGGAGTGGTTCTACGGGATTGGGGGAACGTTGGATCCGGAAACGAGGGAAGTGCATCTATAAGAAAGCTCATCCGAAGGTTCCCATTGATGCCACTGGAAAAAGCACATAGGGACGTGGAGGCGGGGTTGTTCCAGCCCGAAGAGAGAACGATGAGTCGACACGCGCCCTTGGGAACAAAGAACACGGCGGACGAACACGAGGCACAGAAGGCTCCGTTCCGTGGAAGTATGGCTTTCTGCGGAAAGGAAGAGATTTCTCGATAAAAGCCATGAGAGGAGGAAGGCAAGGGAAACAGGACCGCACGGCTAACTTAGAGGAGGGTATGAGCACCATGCAAGCCCAATTAACCATGGTAACCCAAGTACTTACATCTCGGATGGCTCGGGGCAGGCTGTAGATCCTGCCTCTGCTCAATGCCATCGCCCCGCTGCAATCTCAACCACACCGGAAAAGCGGCGTGGCTTCCTCTCAGCGAGTGGATAATGATGATGATGATGATGACCAGGTGGTCGAGCCTCCTCGCTACCCCCACGTGGATGATCTCAGCGAGAGCCGTCCTTGTGAGCTGCATGTTAAAGTTTTCAACCTATCCTTCAAGGCGGCGGTCGGCATCCTCTTACCTACAAGGTCTTACCATTGCCGTTCGGTCCAAGACGACTTTCTTCGTTGCGATGGTGGATGAAGTGATGACGGCTTATGAGGGTTGGTGCTTGAGCACCCTGCAGGTGAAGATGGGGAAATCAAAGAACTGGGAGAAGCCCGTAGAACCACCGTGCAATGGCGGAAGGAGAACATTGTGTTTCCAGGTGAGAAGCCAACAAGCATGCCACCTCCGCCTCCTCCGCCACTGAGTCTCCTCCGCGTGATGATTCTCCTGTGCGCGATGATGATTCCCCTATCCATGACCAGTCTGCTCCGCGTGAAAATACTCCGCCGCCTCCTCCTCCTCCTCGTCAGGAGACTCCGCCGCCTCCACTTAAGCAAAGAGGAAGCTGTCCGCGGCACCTCCTACGGCTCCGAAGAGATCATCAACTCCAATGAGGGCACGAGACTCCGAGTTGTTACCACATGAGCAGGGCGAAGAGCAAAAGGCGTTTCTTGCGCCGAAGAAGGTGTTTATTCGACCGCGGACGGTGAAGCACTTTGCCGAGACGAGAATGAAGAGACCCGAGGCGAGAGCTGATTATGACCGCTCTCTTGGACGGTCCTCTAGAGCGAGCAAAGAAGCAAAAAAAGTCGCCCGGCTTGGACGACGGGACATTCAGGTCGCACCCCACTTCATCGTGGAGCCATATCATGATCCGGAGACGGCATCGATGATCGAACGGGCGGCTAGAGCTCAGGGAGCATCGGTTGAGTACGAAGATTACTATCCAACGGCTCAAGTGGTAAACACGTATAGATACGGAAAAGATCTCGTCAAACCTGGCGAGCTCGCGCGTCTAGGGACTCGGATGCGAAGGTTGCATGAATGGTACCGAAAGCTCTGTCGAAGAAGTGAAAGCTACCTCACGGTGTATCTTAGAGATGAGCATTACTTACGGGGGAAGACGAGATAAACCTTGAGATAGAAGAAGCTGTTTCGGTTATTCAATCAAGACGCCCTCGACAAAGCTGTTATCGAGTTGCTACTGCACTTGTAAGTGATTTATTTGTGTAATTAAGTTTGTAGCTCATTCATTTGCACTAACAATTATCCTTTGTGTACGCTATACATTTAATTATGCGAGAATGAAGAAGGCTTGGAATACAAAAGAGGCAAGCTCCTACCGTTGGGGTTCATAGACCCAAACACAGTTCATGAAGTTACGGTTCGACGGTACCCCAAGGACACGAGAGGACAACATCGTAATGTTTTTAGAGAAGCAAGCGAGACAAAGAGGATATATTCTTTCCCTACAACTTCAAGTGAGTGTTATATATAACATACATTATGCTTGTGCACCTTCCACTTTATTCTCGTAATCATTGAGCTATGCTTGTGCGGTTTCCACTTTATTCTCCTAATCATTGATCTTCAACTTGGAGTCGTAAACGTCATGGACTCGAAACGTAAAGAATATGCGGAATGGGCGGACATGGCTGCCATCCTCCAGAGGTAGTTTCAATCAATTTCGTATTGGCATCTTCATCTGCTCTAATTCGAAGATATCATCAACTAATCAATTACTCATTTACTCATTATTTTTTGCCGGGCAGGAGCTTGGAAACGGTTCATCAATACTGTTCCGGGTGAATGGAAACCGGAGCTTACATTTAGAGATTACCACTGTAAGTAGTACTATATATATAGCTATGTCCAGTGAAACTTTATATATGATATTTACTTTCAATACGATGCTTGATTATTAGTTTGATCGAACTATTTTTTCGTAAAGTGTATGAGGCAGGAACAAGGGAATAACTTATGTGGATACTACGTACGCACCTTCATGCGTGACATGTCCTGTCCCAAGGGTGGGGACCCCCAAATACACCACACTCGTGTACGATAACAAATTTTCACAATTAATCTTAATTAGTACCATCTATTGTATTGAGTTCCATTCATATATTGATCTCCTTTTTTAAATATAGATGACACGCCTGCGGGACACTCTCATAACAGCGGATCAAATAAAAGCAATTCAAGAGGAAATCGCGGGATTCTTTATTACCGAGGTCCTTACCCCGGTGGAGAGCACTATCGGCGGATCGTGACGGGGACGAAATCCGTCGAGGACATGTTGTATTGTAAATATGCATGCATTACGTGTACTGTTGACGATGTCGTGTACTGTTGACGATGTCTATATATATTCATGACGATTTTTTGTGGTTTCTTGAATGATATATATGCATTGCTGAAACTCTGCCGTGGCAGAGAAACGCCTGTTCTCTGCCGCGGCGGCAACGCTGAGTACAGCCTAAACCTGTGCCGCGGCGGAGAAATAGCAATTCTCTGCCGCGGCAGAGGAACCTAGTCCCGGTTCGTACCACGAACCGGGACCAAACCTTCCACCGCGAGCTCCCTGGCCGCACCACGTGTCGAGGCCTTTAGGCCCGGTTTATTTTTGAACCGGGACTAAAGGGTACCCCCTTTAGTCCCGCCTTGTTGGTCCCGGTTCAGGAACCGGGTCTAAAGGCCCAAATGGACCGGGCCTATTGCCCCGTTTTCCACTAGTGTTTTGTACTAATGGACTACACTCATCCCACTTAAAAAAAATTAAGTTGAATCAAAATGCAAGCACATGTAGACGTCTTGTATGTTTGGTTAAGGATATATCGAGTTATATCTTCAAATGTGATCTACACAGAAAGAAAAATATGAATATGAAACTCCACTTTTCTATTGCCTATTTAGAGCCATTTTTGTGAGTTTTTGTGGTTTTAATATAAAAGAACACGCTTGCAGAAATCATTTTTAATATAAAAGAACACGCTTTTCTAGAATGTTGACTAAATCAGAATGGAGGGAGTATCTCTAGAAATATACTAAAATTTTAATTTAATAAATATTACTATTGATTTTTTCAAAATGGCAAGCTCACTGTAGCTTGAGCTTCATCTGTCGGCACTCGGGGAAAAGAAGCATATGATGGGACATGCATGCAGAAGATACAACCATGAACACAATAGTTTGGCAATAAGGAGGATATTTCTGTTCTCAGGCGCAGAGGTAAGGTTTAGTACTGCACTATGCGGCTGAACTAATGTCCTAGGCTGACTTTGTGGTTGTTGAACTGTATTATGCTTATCTTGTATTCCACTGTTGAAACTTATTAGTAACAAAATTAGGTAAAGGTGGGTCAACCAAACAATAAAATAGTACACCACACAAGGAGTAGGACAAACACGCTGTATTACATTGGCAATTTCCAACCACAGCCTCAGTATATTGGTAAAAACTAAGAAGCACAATTTAAAACAAATTATTACAAAAAATAAGTTCAAACTTAACAATATGGATTTTCCTATTTGCATATAATGGTTTTGTGGCGCAAGTTCAGTAACTTGCACTGCTAAAGGGACTTCTTATGACATTTACGAAAGTCCACACATGGTCCTACTAATTTAGGAAGACAAAATTTGACCAAAGAGCATCTCCAATCGCGTCCTCCAAAGCGTCCCCAATGGGATTTGAGGCACGCCGGACAAAATTTCGTTCCCAGCCACGTGCCCCAAAGGCCCTTTTGGTCCGGCGCGGCCCAATATGGTGTCTAGCGCCTGATGGCGTGTATTTCACACGTTCGTTGGGCAACCCCAAGAGGAAGGTATGATGCGCACAGCAGCAAGTTTTCCCTCGGAAAGAAACCAAGGTTTATCGAACCAGGAGGAGCCAAGAAGCACATTGAAGGTTGATGGCGGCGGGATGTAGTGCGGCGCAACACCGGGGATTCCGGCGCCAACGTGGAACCTGCACAACACAACCAAAGTACTTTGCCCCAACGAAACAGGTGAGGTTGTCAATCTCACCGGCTTGCTGTAACAAAGGATTAACCGTATTGTGTGGAAGATGATTGTTTGCGAGAGAAAACGAGTAAAACAAGTATTGCGACAGATTTGTATTTCGAGTATAAAAGAATGGACCGGGGTCCACGAGTTCACTAGAGGTGTCTCTCCCATAAGATAAAAGCATGTTGGGTGAACAAATTACAGTCGGGCAATTGACAAATAGAGAGGGCATAACAATGCACATACATGACATGATAAGTATAGTGAGATTTAATTGGGCATTACGACAAAGTACATAGACCGCCATCCAGCTGCATCTATGCCTAAAAAGTCCACCTTCGAGGTTATCATCCGAACCCCTCCGGTATTAAGTTGCTAAACAACGAGACAATTGCATTAAGTATGGTGCGTAATGTAATCAACAACTACATCCTCGGACATAGCGCCAATGTTTTATCCCTAGTGGCAACGGCACAACACAACCTTAGGGGTTTTGTCACTCCCCAGGTGTCAATGCGGGCATGAACCCACTATCGAGCATAAATACTCCCTCTTGGAGTTAAAAGTAAAAACTTGGCCGAGCCTCTACTAGTAACGGAGAGCATGCAAGATCATAAACAACACATATGTAATAACTTTATAATTAACATGACATGGTATTCTCTATCCATCGGATCCCGACAAACACAACATATAGAATTACAGATAGATGATCTTGATCATGTTAGGCAGCTCACAAGATCCAACAATGAAGCACAATGAGGAGAAGACAACCATCTAGCTACTGCTATGGACCCATAGTCCGAGGGTGAACTACTCACTCATCACTCCGGAGGCGACCATGGCGGTGTAGAGTCCTCCGGGAGATGAATCCCCTCTCCGGCGGGTGCCGGGAGGAGATCTCCGAGAATCCCCGAGATGGGATCGGCGGCGACGGCGTCTCCGGAAGGTTTTCCGTATCGTGGTTTTCGCATCGGGGTTTTCGCGACGGAGGCTTTAAGTAGGCGGAAGGGCGAGTCGGGGGGCTAACGAGGGGCCCACGCTATAGGTCGGCGCGGCCGGGGCTTGGGCCGCGCCGCCCTATAGCCTGGCCACCTCGTGGCCCCACTTCGTGTGTTCTTCGGTCTTCGGAAGCTCCGTGGAAAAATAGGACCCCGGGTCTTCGTTTCGTCCAATTCCGAGAATATTTCGTTACTAGGATTTCTGAAACCAAAAACAGCGAGAAAACGAGAAGCGGCACTTCGGCATCTTGTTAATAGGTTAGTTCCGAGAAAATGCACGAATATGACATAAAGTGTGCATAAAACATGTAGGTATCATTAATAATATGGCATAGAACATAAGAAATTATCGATACGTCGGAGACGTATCAAGCATCCCCAAGCTTAGTTACTGCTCGTCCCGAGCGAGGTAAAACGATAACAAAGATAATTTCTGAAGTGATATGCCATCATAACCTTGATCATACTATTTGTAAACATATGTAGTGAATGCAGCGATCATAACAATGGTGATGACATGAGTAAACAGGTGAATCATATAGCAAAGACTTTTCATGAATAGTACTTCAAGACAAGTATTAATAAGTCTTGCATAAAAGTTAACTCATAAACAATAAATCAAAGTAAAGGTATTGAAGCAACACAAAGGAAGATTAAGTTTCAGCGGTTGCTTTCAACTTGTAACATGTATATCTCATAGATAATTGTCAACATAGAGTAATATAACAAGTACAATATGCAAGTATGTAGGAATCAATGCACGGTTCACACAAGTGTTTGCTTCTTGAGGTGGAGAGAAATAGGTGAACTGACTCAACATAAAAGTAAAGAGAATGGTCCTTCAAAGAGGAAAGCATCGATTGCTATATTTGTGCTAGAGCTTTTATTTTGAAAACATGAAACAATTTTGTCAACGGTAGTAATAAAGCATATGAGTTATGAAAGTTATATCTTACAAGTTGCAAGTCTCATGCATAGTATACTAATAGTGCCCACACCTTGTCCTAATTAACTTGGACTACCGGATCTTTGCAATGCACATGTTTTGACCAAGTGTCACAATGGGGTACCTCCATGCCGCTCTGTACAAAGGTCTAAGGAGAAAGCTCGCATTTTGGATTTCTCGCTTTTGATTATTCTCAACTTAGACATCCATACCGGGACAACATGGACAACAGATAATGGACTCCTCTTTAATGCATAAGCATGTGGCAACAATTATTATTTTCATATGAGATTGAGGATATAAGTTCAAACTGAAACTTCCACCATGAATCATGGCTTTAGTTAGCGGCCCAAAGTTCTTCTCTAACAACATGCATGCTCCAACCATGAAGGTGGTAGATCTCTCTTGCTTCAGACAAGACGGACATGCATAGCAACTCACATGATATCCAACAAAGAATAGTTGATGGCGTCCCCAGAAACATGGTTATCGCTCAACAAGCAACTTAAATAAGAGATAAAGTGCATAAGTACATATTCAATACCACAATAGTTTTTAAGCTATTTGTCCCATGAGCTATATATTGCAAAGGTGAATGATGGAATTTTAAAGGTAGCACTCAAGCAATTTACTTTGGAATGGCGGATAAATACCATGTAGTAGGTAGGTATGGTGGACACAAATGGCATAGTGGTTGGCTCAAGGATTTGGGATGCATGAGAAGTATTTCCTCTCGATACAAGGTTTAGGCTAGCAAGGTTATTTGAAACAAACACAAGGATGAACGGTACAGCAAAACTCACATAAAAGACATATGGTAAACATTATAAGACTCCATACCGTCTTCTTTGTTGTTCAAAACTCAATACTAGATGTTATCTAGACTCTAGAGAAACCAAATATGCAAACCAAATTAGTAAGCTCTAAGTATTTCTTCATTAATGGGTGCAAAGTATATGATGCAAGAGCTTAAATATGAGCACAACAATTGCCGAGTATCAAATTATCCAAGACATTATAGCAATTTACTACATGTAGCATTTTCCAATTCCAACCCTATAACAATTTAACGAAGATGAAACTTCGCCATGAATACTATGAGTAGAGCCTAAGGACATATTTGTCCATATGCAACAGCGGAGCGTGTCTATCTCCCATAAAGTGAATGCTAGGATCCATTTTATTCAAACAAAACAAAAACAAAAACAAACCGACGCTCCAAGCAAAGTGCATAAGATGTGACGGAATAAAATTATAGTTTCAGGGGAGGAACTCGATAATGTTGTCGATGAAGAAGGGGATGCCTTGGGCATCCCCAAGCTTAGACGCTTGAGTCTTCTTATAATATGCAGGGGTGAACCACCGGGGCATCCCCAAGCTTAGAGCTTTCACTCTCCTTGATCATATTGCATCATACTCCTCTCTTGACCCTTGAAAACTTCCTCCACACCAAACTCGAAACAACTCATTAGAGGGTTAGTGCATAATAAAAATTCACATGTTCGGAGGTGACACAATCATTCTTAACACTTCTGGACATTGCATAAAGCTACTGGACATTAATGGATCAAAGAAATTCATCCAACATAGCAAAAGAGGCAATGCGAAATAAAAGACAGAATCTGTCAAAACAGAACAGTCCGTAAAGATGGATTTTATTAGGCCACCAGACTTGCTCAAACGAAAATGCTCAAATTGAATGAAAGTTGCGTACATATCTGAGGATCATGCTCGTAAATTGGCGTAATTTTCTGAGCTACCTACAGGGAGATAGACCCAGATTCGTGACAGCAATGAAATCTGGAACTGCGCGAGTAATCCAAATCTAGTACTTACTTTTCTATCAAAGACTTTACTTGGCACAACAAAACATAAAACTAAGATAAGGAGAGGTTTCTACAGTAGTAAACAACTTCCAAGACACAAATATAAAACAAAGTACTGTAGTAAGAACATGGGTTGTCTCCCATAAGCGCTTTTCTTTAACGCCTTTCAGCTAGGCGCAGAAAGTGTAACTCAAGTATTATCGAAGGGTGGTGCACCTACAGCGGGGTTTGGAGTTTTCTCAACCATGCATAGTATATTGGATACATAAGTTTCAGCGTCTCCTTCTCATTAGTCTTGGGCTTGCTACTCTCATCGAACAAATTTTCAGGAACAAGCCAAGCATAGTTATTTTCTAGTGCATCATTCATAGCTAGGAGTTTACATGGTATTGGTGCTTTGATCTCCCCACCATCATCAATATTATTAGTGTATCTTATTCTATCCATGTCCATCTTTTCGAGGAGACTAACAAAATTAGTATGAGAACCAAGCATATTAAATTTAGCAAAGACCTTTCTAGCCTCTCTTGCTAGACCACGAAATTCTCTAAGAAGGGTTTCTAAAACAAAATCTTTCTTTTCCCCCTCTTCCATATCACCAAGTGTAAGAAACATGTGTTGGATTATAGGATTTAGATTAACAAATTTAGTTTCCAACAGGCGAACTAAAGTAGCAGCAGCAATTTCATAAGTGGGAGCAAGGTCTACCAAGTGTCTATCTTCAAAATCTTCAATGGTACTAACATGGGTGAAAAATTCTTCTATATTGTTTCTCCCAATGATAGACCCTTGTCCTACCGGTATGTTCTTTGCGGTAAAATCAAAAGGAAACATGATGAAATAAGTAAAGTAAATGCAAGTAACTAATTTTTTTTGTATTTTTGATATAGAGTGCAAGGCAGTAAATAAAGTAAAGCTAGCAACTAATTTTTTTTTTGTGTTTTGATATAAGTGCAGCAAACAAAGTAGTAAATAAAATAAAGCAAGACAAAAACAAAGTAAAGAGATTGAGAAGTGGAGACTCCCTTGCAGGCGTGTCTTGATCTCCCGGCAACGGCGCCGGAAAAAGAGCTTGATGGCGTGTATTTCACACGTTCGTTGGGCAACCCCAAGAGGAAGGTATGATGCGCACAGCAGCAAGTTTTCCCTCGGAAAGAAACCAAGGTTTATCGAACCAGGAGGAGCCAAGAAGCACGTTGAAGGTTGATGGCGGCGGAATGTAGTGCGGCGCAACACCGGGGATTCCGGCGCCAACGTGGAACCTGCACAACACAACCAAAGTACTTTGCCCCAACGAAACAGTGAGGTTGTCAATCTCACCGGCTTGCTGTAACAAAGGATTAACCGTATTGTGTGGAAGATGATTGTTTGCAGAGAAAACGAGTAAAACAAGTATTGCAGCAGATTTGTATTTCGGTATAAAAGAATGGACCGGGGTCCACAGTTCACTAGAGGTGTCTCTCCCATAAGATAAAAGCATGTTGGGTGAACAAATTACAGTCGGGCAATTGACAAATAGAGAGGGCATAACAATGCACATACATGACATGATAAGTATAGTGAGATTTAATTGGGCATTACGACAAAGTACATAGACCGCCATCCAACTGCATCTATGCCTAAAAAGTCCACCTTCAGAGTTATCATCCGAACCCCTCCAGTATTAAGTTGCTAAACAACGGACAATTGCATTAAGTATGGTGCGTAATGTAATCAACAACTACATCCTCGGACATAGCGCCAATGTTTTATCCCTAGTGGCAACGAGCACAACACAACCTTAGGGGTTTCGTCACTCCCCGAGTGTCAATGCAGGCATGAACCCACTATCGAGCATAAATACTCCCTCTTGGAGTTAAAAGTAAAAACTTGGCCAGAGCCTCTACTAGTAACGGAGAGCATGCAAGATCATAAACAACACATATGTAATAACTTTATAATTAACATGACATGGTATTCTCTATCCATCGGATCCCGACAAACACAACATATAGAATTACAGATAGATGATCTTGATCATGTTAGGCAGCTCACAAGATCCAACAATGAAGCACAATGAGGAGAAGACAACCATCTAGCTACTGCTATGGACCCATAGTCCGGGGGTGAACTACTCACTCATCACTCCGGAGGCGACCATGGCGGTGTAGAGTCCTCCGGGAGATGAATCCCCTCTCCGGCAGGGTGCCGGAGGAGATCTCCAGAATCCCCCGAGATGGGATTGGCGGCGACGGCGTCTCTGGAAGGTTTTCCGTATCGTGGTTTTTCGCATCAGGGTTTTCGCGACGGAGGCTTTAAGTAGGCGGAAGGGCAGAGTCGGGGGGCTAACGAGGGGCCCACGCTATAGGTCGGCGCGGCCAGGGCTTGGGCCGCGCCGCCCTATAGCCTGGCCACCTCGTGGCCCCACTTCGTGTGTTCTTCGGTCTTCTGGAAGCTCCGTGGAAAAATAGGACCCTGGGTCTTCGTTTCGTCCAATTCCGAGAATATTTCGTTACTAGGATTTCGAAACCAAAAACAGCGGAAAACAGAACCGGCACTTCGGCATCTTGTTAATAGGTTAGTTCCAGAAAATGCACGAATATGACATAAAGTGTGCATAAAACATGTAGGTATGATTAATAATATGGCATAGAACATAAGAAATTATCGATACGTCGGAGACGTATCAGCGCCCCGAGCTCGTCCCCGCTCCACAGGGGACGCTCCGGATACGCCGGACACAATGAAATGTGACGCGAGGAGACACAGGCCCGACGCATTAGCGACTCACGAATGAAGAGTCGCAGCTTTGCCTTAATGGCGACGGATGGGCAGACCAGACGTCTCGTCGATGCTGCGCAGCCTTCACGCTTCGCCGGCGTCGCACGCCACCACACGTTCGCGCGCTTTCTTCCCGCCGCTTCTAGCCTCTTACCGCGCTATCTTCCCGCCTCTTCTGGCGACACCGATGTCTATAAAAGGTCTCCCCCGCTCAATGGTAGCCACCACAGCCGCCGCCACCCCTTTCTCAGGAGCAAGCACAACCCTCGTCGCATAAACACCACCTGCGCAATGACGAACCACCCCGGCACCGGCCAGTTCCCTTCACCACCGTCTCCACCACCACCTCCACCACCTACGACACCGCAATTCGACATCGACCCAGAAGCTGCGGAGAACGAAGCATGGGAGGAGGCGGCGTTGGCGGACACCATAGCGGCGTTCGACGTCGCCATGGCAAAAGAGGTGCGGCGGCGTCGGGTGGTGGAGCGTCAGCAACGGGAGGTGGCGCAGGACCGGCAGCGGGAGTCGGCGCTGGCGGCAGTGGAGGCGTCCTAGGGGCGCATGCGGATGCGTTGGTGGCGGCGCAAATGGAGGAGGAGGACGAGGCGGAGGAGGACGAGGAGGACGACGAGACAGCAGAGGAGGAGGAGGAGGATGACGACTTCGACTGGTCCGACGACGACTGGCCGCACCTGGATGAGGCGGCGGATCAGCAACGAGCGCTCGCCGAGTCCTTCGAGTCGTAGAAGAAGCTGCACGATGACGCCCGTGCCCGCGAAGATGAGCAGATTCGTTGCACCGTCGAACTCTCCCTCCAGGCGGCTCAACATGGGAGGGCAGGCGACGACGCGCTCATGGAGCACCAGCGTCTTCTCATCACCCTCCGTAGGAGAGGCGGCGTGCGGTGCAGGAGATGCGGCGGATGGGAGGCGATGACATCGCGGAGCCGTCGAACGCACCACCGGGCTGCTAGTAGGCTAGGGTTAGATAAAATCTAGCCGTTGTCATTCGAACTTGTAAAATATAATTATATTTAAATAAAAACCTTTATTTTCGTGCACTTATATTTATTTGGGGCGGCGTTTAGGGGACGCGGTTGGAAAACGACATCCCCCCAAATGTGGCACGAAGAAAACGCATCCTCTAAACGTTCGGTCCGGCGTTATTTAGGGGACGCTTTTAGAGACGCGGCTAGAGATGCTCTAATATCCACGTAGAATGGGTTTATCATCAAAAACAGCCCCAATAATAGTGGAAGGTTACTTTTACATGGCGTTTTCCACGTACAACAACTGCATGGTCAACGAAAGTCGCACATGGTCTTATGAGAGAGGTGTCTTGGCTCTCGAGATCTAGTGATCTCACTATTTTCTTAAAAAATCAAATTTTAAAATATTGTTTTTAAATTAGAAATAAATATGCAGATACATACATACCTATATATCAGCTAAGTTCTTTTGGATAATACAACGCATTGTAGGCTACATAAAAATGAAAAAATCATGGCTCAAAAAAAGCAAAAAAATCCCTTCCTACATTTGTCTTTTTGTGTGCAGATAACATATGAAAAGATATTTCATTGTAATTTTTTTTTCAGACACACTATACAGTTATATATAGTAGTATGTTTTTCTCAATGAAATTAGAGGCCAAAAAATAAAATTTTAGGATTTTAAAAATGAGATCACTGGTGCTCGGGAGAAGGAAATGATATTTGGGTTTTGTACTACTTTTAGGTAGGAATTGTATATTTATGTATGCATGTATCTATGCACCATCCTTCCTTGCAATAGGTTTTCTCCCGGCTTTATAAATAAACAACTGAACTAATGAAAAGTGATGAGATCGTCTTATAAAGCAGATCAAAGAAAACAAAATAAACCAGAGGAGTACACCTGAAGAAGCATATGAAACTATACTAGTTAGAGGTGACACCACACACCTCCTTGTTTTTTTTTTTTGAACAGCACACCTCCTTGTGAAACCACCATATAACGCCGCACCGCACCCACTCATGTACTATAACTTTTTTAGGGTGACCATGCGTGCACACGCTCATGTAGTATAAATTTTTTTCTAGCTAGGCTTCTAATTCTAGATTGGCATACTTGGTTTTGTCCGACTTGGTAGGTGTAGCTTTACACGAGCCTCTGTTCCCTTTAGGCCAGTTTGCTTTGTCGTTTTGGGCAGGAAGGTGGGCCCAGGGTCCAGGTCCCAATTGGCGCATCGCTATCAAAATGTGTTGTCGAACCCTCGAATGCCGACGTGGCTCCGGCAAAAAAATATGCCAATTTTATTCCGCGGTTGTGTGGCTGCCCACAAGCCCACGTGACATACACGGACCACTCTCCTCTGGTGAGATGCTGAAGATACGTCAGACCAGCGGGTGAACGATATCCGTTGGATCAGAAAACGATGGCTCAGATGTTCTCCTACAGTAACTTTTGCACTTCCTTCTGATTTTTGCCCGGCCCTCTCCTGCTGCAGCCGTTTCCACGTACAGGCCCTGCCCCACCAGCCAATTGGCGCGAAGATGCTAATTTGGGCACTGCCACAAGCTAGGCCCGGTGTACCATATGCACGGTTAATGCATACCTGAGCATTTTGTCGGGCAATTAATTAGAACGACGTACTGTCGGAACTCCTTTTGAACATTTTCAACGGGTGAACGATCTTTGAGATTGGATGAAGTGGATAAGCTGGGTGTTACCCTCTCTCCATGCCCAGCCAAAAATGTGTAATCGTGTTTTCACCTATAACCTAGCTACCCAAACCACATGGTACAGATTTGGATATGGGTGTTCGGTACCCAGCCGTTGCATTAGGGCATGTACAATGGTGATATCTTAGCAGTGCCACGTAGGATAAATGCTGAGGTGGAGGAAAGAGAAAGATGAAAAAAACTTTGCCTTCTCTTAGTTAAGAGATGATCTCTTAGCACAATCTCTCTCACCACTTTTTTAGAATGTCTCGCTACTGAAGATAAGACTAAAAACTAACTCATTGTATACCATATTTTATTGTTATATCTAGATTACGTGGCAGAATTAAGATAAGACGGTCTTATCAACCATTGCAATGCCCTTATCTACCGCCCAAGGCACATCACTCTGGGCGTGGAGGAGGTGGCTAACCGTAACAAGGAAAGCCAAAGCATTCCATCCTCCGAGCTGAACACCGAAGGAGCGGTAGAATGCCTCCATGGCATAACTAGGCAATGTATCCATGACTACATTGAAATTATGAAAACATAGTATTAAACAAAAAAATATATAGCACAACCTGTATATGGCCATAGATTTTTGGTTGCCTCGGTTCACGGTCGGGGGGGGGGGGGGGGTCTTGCAATGTAATCCAAACTTACAGTTGACTGGGATCCACTTCCAAAACTTAGCCACAAACTTATAACACGAACTAAGTTATTGATCTTTAATTGGCAAACACTCATCTCTTACAAAAAAAGGGAGATTTTACGGTATATTCTACTACGGATTTTAGGGTGTAGTATTAAGCGTGGGCTAAAGTAGTTCCACTTGCGTCGAGGGCTAATTCGTAATTCGCTGCAAGGGTAGAGTCACTTTTAGGTGTTCTTTTCGAAAATACACCCTGAAAGGTTTATCAATCACTTAGAAGAAGAGGCCAAGAGGTCCGGTACAACGCTCAAAGGGCACCACAATACAACACAACACCACACAAGCACCACGATACAAACGCAACGCCACACGGTTAACAACACTACCCGCTATAGCTAACCGGCAAGGACACGCCTTGCACCGCCACCCGCCAAGAATCGAGGGGGCCGATGCACTAAGCTTCTAGGCCGCGTCACAGCCGAAGGAAGGAACTTTAGCAAGCCGACTCCAACTCCAAGAAGACCCAAGCCAACGCAACCGTCCACCCATAAGCGCCTAAGGGTCGGCAAGAGAACGGCGGGACCAAACCAGACCGGAGGAGGCGACGATCAAGAAGCACCATCAACGGCGTACATAGCGCCCTGGAAGCCCATGCTCTAGGTGGGGGCCGACATCGACTCCAGCAGGTGCACCGAGGACCCCACGAACCACCAAGACGACGCCTCGAAGGAGGGGAATGACGTAGCCACGCCGCCGCCCAATCCATTGACCGGATCTAGTGTTTCCCCTGTGGACGAGAAGGGGAAGGACGGACAGTACCATGACGACGCCTCCAAGGAGGTGACGGTGCCCTCAGGCGTCGCCGTCGTCAGCATCACGCAAGGATTTCTCCCGGCCCTGCCGTCGACCCCAATGCCTTCAGGCACATGCAAAAGGGAGCCGCCTTGGCCTCACCACCGACAAGAGGCACGCCATGGGCATCATCCAAGCAGGAGGCGCCAACAACCGCCCCACCAACACTGAAAAAGTGGGAAGGACAATGGGGATCTGGCCCATTGTTGCCTGGACGGCCGCCGGCACCACCACGGTGCCGAGCTACCGGCGCCACCAGGCGCTGGCCTGCTGCCAGAGGCCCAGTCCTGTAGGCCCGCCCAGGCCCAGATGGGTAGAGGCGTGCTTGGAGCTCGCAGCCATCGCAGCAAGGGCACCTCCACTGCAAGGAGGGTGCGCCTCCGTCGACGTCGCCGTGCCGAGCTCACCGCCAGACCTCCGCAACACCTCGCCGTCGAGAGCCGCCGCTGAAATTCGCGCCACCGCTAGGGAGGAAGCCGCCACCGCGCGAGGGAGAGGGCCCTGTCGCCGCATGGGCTTCGCCCGGCGGGTCTTCCGGCGACGGCGATGAGCAGGGGCGGACGAGAAGGGGGCTGGAGAGGCGGCGGCGAGATATCCCCCCATGTCGCCTAGGGTTGGGCAACGCCAGCTGTCACTTTTAGGTGTTATTAATCAACATTAATCGGTAATTAATTTACATAAATAACCCCAGACATATGAACATATCTTTGGTACACCTCCATCTCGCACAGTGCATGGCAACGACGACGAGGAGGGCAGCTGCCGCCGCATCCGCACGTTGTTGCACTTACAAAGAGAGACGCCAATGTTAACACGGATGGTATATTTGGCAAGCTAGCTACGGATCCGTCTATCCACTACTTTCAACAGGCGTGAGGAAGATGGGTGAAGCTTCATCCTGCTCATCGCCGGACCGGTGCAGCATGAGCTGGAATAGGCATGCAATACAATCGATTGGGAGGAGGAAAAATTTGGAATGCGCTCCCGATCTGTGGGCACGAAAAGCAGCGCCATGGAGGCCTCCATCGCTGCGTCATCCAAAGTTCAAACCTCAACTAAGGTGCAGACGCCTGATCAACGGAGACACTGAAAGACGCATCTGGGGCATGGGCTGGGAACATGCGTAGGAGTGACATGTGAATTTCCATTTTTTCACTTCATAATGAGAGAAACTAGCTAATAGTACATGCCTTATAACGGTGAACTACCTAGAATACCCCTGGGGGCTGAATATACTAAACAAATTCTGGTGTAGTATTGCCAATCTGGACTTTGGATCGACGGAAATAAATGGTCCAAAATAATTTGATGTACAGTAAATGACTAAAAAAATAGCACATGTGCCGTTTTAGGGATTTTGATTAAATATCTATAGGCATAACTTTTGTAGTTTCTTGATAACTTAGAAATGTATTCCTTTGCTAAGATCTTGAAATTGTGCTATCAAGAAATACATTTCTAAAACAATTAGATTGGCCGTCCAAATGTTATCAAGAAATACACTTTTTTATAATCTGTTTGCAAAAATCTCAAAACGATTAGATTGGCCGTCCAAATGTTAAGCCTAAACGTCCGTGCCATATTAGCATTTTCACTAGTTGGTACCTAAATTTCTAGTAACAATACACATTTTGTCGTGCCTGTGCTAGCGTTTTCAAGAAATATATACATAAAATATTAGGTCTTTTTTTAAAAAAAAAGTAGGCAGTCCTATAGACGCACGCACGTGTTTCTTGCAAGTGCGAGCCGAAATTTATTGTTCTGTGTACCCAGCTTCCCAGCCAATCTACAACACACTCTTTTTTTTTGTTCTGAGTACTTGGCGACGCATGGCATGATAGCTACTAGGGATCTTTTTGTATTCGAGTGGTCATATTTTATTGGAGCATATTTTATATCGGAACAACCCTTTTATTCTCAGAGGTTTATCCCTCCTTTTGCCTTCTTTTTCTGTTGTCACTTTCCACTGGTGGGGTCCTGAGGATAGCTCCATCTCTATTTTTTTCTGAGGGGGGAGAGAGGATAGGTCCATCTCTAAAATGCATGTGGATCATTAGGGTTGAAAGGGAAAACGATATCAGCTGTAACAGGTGAAAGTGATGGAACTTCAAAAGGTGGTACCAGCCGGTGCATATGTCTACCCACAGATAAGACCAAATATATGACGCATTACAAATCTGCAGCACAAACTGCTGCAGCTTAATGAAAAAATCAACTAGTAAAACTAAGCTAATAATTATTTTGGCATACAGTACAAACCTATAGGAAATATGCGCTCCCTCTAATCAAATTAATTGGTGCAACCATATACTATGTTTAATGCAAATGTTCTTCTGAGCTGAGCAAATCAATTTAGGCAGGAGGGAGTAATATATTTACGAATTTGATTTCCGCCAATACATGTTGATGCACCAACAATATAATCTTTTTCGCATCGAGTACGGCTGGTCACCGCGGCGTGGCGCAGTGGGATCTTGGCATTGGACGCGTGTTGATGGACGCGTGCAAAGAGGTGGCGCTGTCTAGCAGCGAGGTACCGTCGATGCTAGGTCTGGCAAGGTCAATGCATTGATCTCTGTTATGAAAACAGGGTTCATGGAAGACTGTGGCGGCAACTCCTGGAGCATGCACATGCGGTGCGTACTTAGGGTCTGCTATACTAGTTTGTACTCCTGACTCCCCGTTATGTGGCTTGGTGAGGCCTCCAGATTTATATGATGTGCATAGCCATGAGGTCAGGACACACATCTCGGATTGTAGCCACCCTATCATCAAACTTATAGATATAGCGACACATGTTGCCAAGAAGGTGGGCTTTGGATTGATTGATGTATTATTTTTGAAGGTCTTATTGTATAAGATAATGAAATAGGTTGTTTGCATCGTGTGTTCTTTTACGGGTGTGTGCGACGTGTTACACCGATCTTCTTTTCATCTTAGTATTTTCTAGGTTAGTATTTGAACTCAGGACTTTGTAGGTCTAATACCATTGAAATTGCATGCTCTAGCTTGTTCAAACAAAAGATTGTTTTGTTGGACGAGACTAGAAAATTATATTCAACAAAATCTACAACTTATTTTCCTTCTGAGTTCTAACTATTTCATTTGGATTATGTTACCAAGATCCTCATCCTATCTTAGAAAGAAACTAAGTAACGCATAAAGCTTTCTATCATTAGGTAATACGACCAAAGCCCTTGTCCTCAGCATTGTTAATTTAGCTCCACGGTTAGGCGCCCCGACTTGGGCTCCACATCTTGGCCTGAAGTTCAGGCCAGAAATCCCAATTAATCTATATGATAATATAAGTCAAATACAGTCGACAATATTTAGTTTTACTTTTGTTCCAAAGAATTAACTATATTTAGATCTAAAACGATAATGTTTACCTTCTCCAGGTCAATCTTGGGCTTTGTATTTTTGATGTCGGGGCTCGCGAAGCCTTTCCCAAAGCTATGACTCACAACCGTTTCTCGGTCTATTGCTTAGCTACAAGTGTGCGACATCAGCGCTAATGAGAAACCAAAACATCAAACTTGTGGTCCGATCCCTTGTTGGCTGGGTTACAAGTACTACCACCTCCAAAATATGCATTAGTAGTTTTTTAGATATACACATCAGTAGATTCTACTACCGCCATATCTAAGGTGTTTCCCGTCGCTCTTGATCTTGACTGCTCGACTGCTCAACTAGTGTAATGCTGATCTTAGCTTTCAAATGATGCCCACGTATGGAATGGTCCCTGCTTATACTTCCTTTTCGCTATGTGTTGTCGATTTTTTTTTTGAGAGCAAACGCATATTTCATTAATACAAAATCAAGTTACATGAACCAATAAACGTGAAAACTGAAAAACATACCAGGAAAAAACATATTTCCTGGAAACTTTGCAAATAGAATCCTAAAATATGGAAAAATACAGAACCATCCCTAGGGTTTCCTGCACTCGCCGAAACTAGCGGCCGACGCCAACCTCCAACACCGCGTAAGCACACGTTTGAGGAGACATCGAGCCCCCACCTTTGCCAGATCCGAAGAAGCAACATCGTCAATGAGGCTTTGTGAGTCGATGAACAAGCTGCTGGAATCAGCAAGGTACATGTCTCTGTGGCACGTCGACCGGGGGACATCCCCGTGCTTCTTTGAACCAAGATCCACCGCATCCCGTCGATGAAGTCGCAGGGAACAACGACAGATCCGCCACCTCTGGACCAACATTGTGTGTAAACAACGTGCATGACTGCATGTACAAAGTTAGTAAACATTTTATCATTACTTCGACTTTCCTTGTCTTTTTTTTGAAACGAGAATTTTTTTTTGGATTTCCATTGATTAACAAGTACAGAGTTGCTCGGTTAATTAACGGGAACCTAGGCTCAAACTGATACAACTAGTCACAAGCACCACACGAAGACTCAAACAACAAGGGCGAAGCCCAAACACCACTCGGAAGACTAGCCGACCTCCCACCCAAGCTGAAGAGAAAGCGCAATGAGTCCTATGGGAGAAGCATGCGGACACGCCGCACACGCCCTTCGACATTGATAAAAAAGCCAAGACTCAAACAGTTGCACCAACATGACATTGACAACCTACATCAAGAACAATCTCGTCGCCCACTCGACGCGAGGTTGATAAACTCAACGATGTCAAAGTCTCCGCCACCCAACACCCTGACGACCATCTCAGCATGGGGCCACCACCCCAAAATCCAACTAGCTGTTGGGCCCTGCATAGTCCACCATCGACACGTTACCGAGCCGCCAGCCATGTGTCCTCTCGCTTGCACACGAGCCACATTGCCACATGGCCTAACTGATCGCAACCCAACTTGCACCGAAACATCCGCACAAAGACCACGGCCATCGCACCAAATCCTGAGCCGCCACCTCAACATGCAAGCAAAAAACAGCCCAAAGTTGCATCTTTTCCAGCCGACAGACCTCACCACCCTCATAGGACCAGGTTTTCGGCCACACACACTCTATTGAGACGCAACCGCGCAGGAATCCAGGGACACCTCGACATCCGCCTCGACATCCATTGTTTGGACCGATCAGACAAACTAGCTTGCCAACACACACACACACACACACACACACACACACACAAGGTACCAGGACTCCAAGGCGATGCCCCCATGGAGGAGATGACGCTACCGCCATAGCACCAGGTCGCCACGCAGTCTGTCGAGCCACAAGGGCATAGAAAACAGGGTTTTCACCTAGAGAACTCAGGGAATTGATGTGATAAATAGACGGTTGGTGCTCAGTACAACACGTCACGCAGGCGCTGACGTTTTTAAATAAACGATTGCATTCCGCTAAATTGATCCAGTCCGATATCAGCCATCCTAGGATAAAACACCCACATGTTTTCTTCAATTTTGATGAAAATATATTGATGAAAACAACCAACAATAACAAAACCTCAATTAGACAAAAGGAACGTACCCAATGGGAGCCATGGAAAGGAGTCGTGACATGTGGCTTGATCTCCTTCCCGTTGATGTCATCGTATGGCGCCTCCGCTTCCGCCACCATGAGCATATGCTCCTCAAGCGCTGACGCCCACCACTAACGATTATATGAATGAGATTTGAGGAGAATAGTTGGAGTAGTAGAGAGTGCAGTTACAGAGGAGGCGTACATGGGACATAAAGGTAAGCCCTCCATGGTGGTGGGCCACACCAGCGAATGTCATGAGCTTGATCAATCTCCGCACAAACATCAAGTCCAATCCATGGAAAAGTAATTTATGCCTATGTTCACCTTGTCGTGGTATCGGCATGGCATATGCCATAGGGTGGCTAATGAGAGTGGTTCCTAGTATGATCTTACGGTGGTATCCGGATGCGGGTATGGGCACGAGCGACACGGCGACGTACCCAGGTTCGAGGCCCTCCTGTGGAGGTAACACCTCTACTCCTGCTATGAGTGTATAAGATGTAACACAGTACAATGGTGATCCTAGAGCTGTATCCGACTGCTCCTGGGAGGCTAAGGTAGACGAAGGTCTCCCTCACAGGGCAGCGCTAAGACTAGAATGAGTAAGGATTGATCGATCCCCCGCACGAGAGGGGGTAGTGCAGCTTATATAGGCGCCGACACTTTACAAAGAAGTCCCTATGACCTACTGGCCGGCTGGCCGGCTCCGGCTTCCCGCTCCTTCCCGAGGCACCACTGTCAGGAGCCGTTGGACGTGGAAGCCATGTCTTGTCACCAGCCGAAGTCAGCGGTATGGAGAGGAGGTGTCTCTCGTCGCCATCGATGGACTGTAGCCGTACGGCGCGGCGTGAGCCATGATGGCCTGTCGAGCGAGAGGCACTGTTTCTCTACAGTGCCCCGCACTTTACGGAAGGTGAGATCATCGTGGACTTTAGGAGCCGGATCACCTTTCCAGTTCCTTCCCCTGCAAGGCTCACCAGCTCGGAGCCGGTCAGGGAGATTCAAACCAAGCCGGATATGGCAAGTTGAAGCCGGCCCAGCCACAGCGCAGACGGCTATGGCCAGACCAGCGTGGACTTTGAACCAGCCGGCTCCCAAGGCAGCCGGCCACGGCTCCAGCCGGCTGCTCCTCAGCCGGCCTTTGCCGCGGGCCGACAGGCCTTGAGCCGGTTGTTCTCAGTCCTTTGCCCTACCCGGGGTCTTCCCCCCCGACATTAACCCCTGAAGCTGGCAAGGTCCTGCGTAAAGAAGGACCTGGGCAGGTTTTCCTGTCCATTAGTCTTTGATTTCGTAGATTGCATTTGAGAAGCACTCGAGGGGCCGGCTGAGAATTTCCGTTCAGCCGGCTGCGCCCTCATTCGGCTTGCTTTGTCCGACTGCTCTCGAGCCGGACGCCGCTTCGTTATGCGGGTTTTTATATCCTTCAAGTGTTGGAGGCTGTTCCGCCTTACTCGAAGAGTTTTGGGCCGGGTTGGAGGAGGACGTCCGGCTGCGGCTTGGGCGCACCGGAGTCTCCGCCGCCTGGGCCTTGCGCCCGACTTGATGGCTTCTGACGGCTCTGCTGCTGCCGTTTCGTCTGGTCACATTCTTGTCCCTTCCGGATCCTTTGCGGTCGTGGGTGACGTGGTGTGGCCGTTTTCGATGCATCGCAGCGGTAGTGGGGGAAGTTATGGCGCAATGAATCCCGGATCGTGGCCCACGATCGCCACTTGGCCGCGAACCGCGCGTGGCAGGAGGCTATAAATGCCTGCGGGGCGGTACCGAGGCGGCCATTCTGCCCACTTCGTCCTCGCGCCCGTGCCTTCTTCTTCCTCCTCGCTTGAGCCACTTCTTCGCGCCCGAGCGATTTCATCGGCGACCTCCTGGCGAACTCCGGCGACCAGCTGCGGCCAGGTCCCTCCGTCGATCCGCAGCCGTCCCTTCGTCAATCCGGCGCCACGGGTCCTCGCATTTCCACGGCACGCTCTCCGCCGCCGCGTTCGTCGCCGTCGAGCGGCTCTTCTTCGCCCTTCGAGCTTTTCTGGTCTTCTTCCTCTTCTTCCTCCTCCTCGGCCATGGCTCCCCCAAGCGGATCATGGGAGGGCTCCTACATGAAGGAGGAGGACATCGCTCGGCTTGTTCGGCTTCGCCGGATACCGGCAGAGGTGGTCACGCGGGCGCCGGGGGAGGAGGTGGAGCCGGCCCCGGAGCCGGGTTACAAGTACTACCACCTCCAAAATATGCATTAGTAGTTTTTTAGATATACACATCAGTAGATGCTACTACCGCCATATCTAAGGTGTTTCCCGTCGCTCTTGATCTTGACTGCTCGACTGCTCAACTAGTGTAATGCTGATCTTAGCTTTCAAATGATGCCCACGTATGGAATGGTCCCTGCTTATACTTCCTTTTCGCTATGTGTTGTCGATTTTTTTTTTGAGAGCAAACGCATATTTCATTAATACAAAATCAAGTTACATGAACCAATAAACGTGAAAACTGAAAAACATACCAGGAAAAAACATATTTCCTGGAAACTTTGCAAATAGAATCCTAAAATATGGAAAAATACAGAACCATCCCTAGGGTTTCCTGCACTCGCCGAAACTAGCGGCCGACGCCAACCTCCAACACCGCGTAAGCACACGTTTGAGGAGACATCGAGCCCCCACCTTTGCCAGATCCGAAGAAGCAACATCGTCAATGAGGCTTTGTGAGTCGATGAACAGGCTGCTGGAATCAGCAAGGTACATGTCTCTGTGGCACGTCGACCGGGGGACATCCCCGTGCTTCTTTGAACCAAGATCCACCGCATCCCGTCGATGAAGTCGCAGGGAACAACGACAGATCCGCCACCTCTGGACCAACATTGTGTGTAAACAACGTGCATGACTGCATGTACAAAGTTAGTAAACATTTTATCATTACTTCGACTTTCCTTGTCTTTTTTTTGAAACGAGAATTTTTTTTTGGATTTCCATTGATTAACAAGTACAGAGTTGCTCGGTTAATTAACGGGAACCTAGGCTCAAACTGATACAATTAGTCACAAGCACCACACGAAGACTCAAACAACAAGGGCGAAGCCCAAACACCACTCGGAAGACTAGCCGACCTCCCACCCAAGCTGAAGAGAAAGCGCAATGAGTCCTATGGGAGAAGCATGCAGACACGCCGCACACGCCCTTCGACATTGATAAAAAAGCCAAGACTCAAACAGTTGCACCAACATGACATTGACAACCTACATCAAGAACAATCTCGTCGCCCACTCGACGCGAGGTTGATAAACTCAACGATGTCAAAGTCTCCGCCACCCAACACCCTGACGACCATCTCAGCATGGGGCCACCACCCCAAAATCCAACTAGCTGTTGGGCCCTGCATAGTCCACCATCGACACGTTACCGAGCCGCCAGCCATGTGTCCTCTGCTTGCACACGAGCCACATTGCCACATGGCCTAACTGATCGCAACCCAACTTGCACCGAAACATCCGCACAAAGACCACGGCCATCGCACCAAATCCTGAGCCGCCACCTCAACATGCAAGCAAAAAACAGCCCAAAGTTGCATCTTTTCCAGCCGACGGACCTCACCACCCTCATAGGACCAGGTTTTCGGCCACACACACTCTATTGAGACGCAACCGCGCAGGAATCCAGGGACACCTCGACATCCGCCTCGACATCCATTGTTCGGACCGATCAGACAAACTAGCTTGCCAACACACACACACACACACACACACACACACACACACACACACACACAAGGTACCAGGACTCCAAGGCGATGCCCCCATGGAGGAGATGACGCTACCGCCATAGCACCAGGTCGCCACGCACTCTGTCGAGCCACAAGGGCATAGAAAACAGGGTTTTCACCTAGAGAACTCAGGGAATTGATGTGATAAATAGACGGTTGGTGCTCAGTACAACACGTCACGCAGGCGCTGACGTTTTTAAATAAACGATTGCATTCCGCTAAATTGATCCAGTCCGATATCAGCCATCCTAGGATAAAACACCCACATGTTTTCTTCAATTTTGATGAAAATATATTGATGAAAACAACCAACAATAACAAAACCTCAATTAGACAAAAGGAACGTACCCAATGGGAGCCACGGAAAGGAGTCGTGACATGTGGCTTGATCTCCTTCCCGTTGATGTCATTGTATGGCGCCTCCGCTTCCGCCACCATGAGCATATGCTCCTCAAGCGCTGACGCCCACCACTAACGATTATATGAATGAGATTTGAGGAGAATAGTTGGAGTAGTAGAGAGTGCAGTTACAGAGGAGGCGTACACCATGGGACATAAAGGTAAGCCCTCCATGGTGGTGGGCCACACCAGCGAATGTCATGAGCTTGATCAATCTCCGCACAAACATCAAGTCCAATCCATGGAAAAGTAATTTATGCCTATGTTCACCTTGTCGTGGTATCGTCATGGCATATGCCATAGGGTGGCTAATGAGAGTGGTTCCTAGTATGATCTTACGGTGGTATCCGGATGCGGGTATGGGCACGAGCGACACGGCGACGTACCCAGGTTCGAGGCCCTCCTGTGGAGGTAACACCTCTACTCCTGCTATGAGTGTATAAGATGTAACACAGTACAATGGTGCTCCTAGAGCTGTATCCGGCTGCTCCTGGGAGGCTAAGGTAGACGAAGGTCTCTCTCACAGGGCAGCGCTAAGACTAGAATGAGTAAGGATTGATCGATCCCCCGCACGAGAGGGGGTAGTGCAGCTTATATAGGCGCCGACACTTTACAAAGAAGTCCCTATGACCTACTGGCCGGCTGGCCGGCTCCGGCTTCCCGCTCCTTCCCGAGGCACCACTGTCAGGAGCCGTTGGACGTGGAAGCCATGTCTTGTCACCAGCCGAAGTCAGCGGTATGGAGAGGAGGTGTCTCTGTCGCCATCGATGGACTGTAGTCGTACGGCGCGGCGTGAGCCATGATGGCCTGTCGAGCGAGAGGCACTGTTTCTCTACAGTGCCCCGCACTTTACGGAAGGTGAGATCATCGTGGACTTTAGGAGCCGGATCACCTTTCCAGTTCCTTCCCCTGCAAGGCTCACCAGCTCCGGAGCCGGTCGGGGAGATTCAAACCAAGCCGGATATGGCAAGTTGAAGCCGGCCCAGCCACGAGCGCGGACGGCTATGGCCGGACCAGCGTGGACTTTGAACCAGCCGGCTCCCAAGGCAGCCGGCCACGGCTCCAGCCCGGCTGCTCCTCAGCCGGCCTTTGCCGCGGGCCGACGGGCCTTGAGCCGGTTGTTCTCGGTCCTTTGCCCTACCCGGGGTCTTCCCCCCGACATTAACCCCCGAAGCCGGCAAGGTCCTGCGTAAAGAAGGACCCGGGCAGGTTTTCCTGTCCATTAGTCTTTGATTTCGTAGATTGCATTTGAGAAGCACTCGAGGGGCCGGCTGAGAATTTCCGTTCAGCCGGCTGCGCCCTCATTCGGCTTGCTTTGTCCGACCGCTCTCGAGCCGGACGCCGCTTCGTTATGCGGGTTTTTATATCCTTCAAGTGTTGGAGGCTGTTCCGCCTTACTCGAAGAGTTTTGGGCCGGGTTGGAGGAGGACGTCCGGCTGCGGCTTGGGCGCACCGGAGTCTCCGCCGCCTGGGCCTTGCGCCCGACTTGATGGCTTCTGACGGCTCTGCTGCTGCCGTTTCGTCTGGTCACATTCTTGTCCCTTCCGGATCCTTTGCGGTCGTGGGTGACGTGGTGTGGCCGTTTTCAGTAACTGCAGCGGTAGTGGGGGAAGTTATGGCGCAATGAATCCCGGATCGTGGCCCACGACCGCCACTTGGCCGCGAACCGCGCGTGGCAGGCGGGTATAAATGCCCCTGGAGCGGTACCGAGGCGGCCATTCTGCCCATTTCTTCCTCGCGCCCGTGCCTTCTTCTTCCTCCTCGCTTGAGCCACTTCTTCGCGCCCGAGCGATTTCATCGGCGACCTCTCGGCGAACTCCGGCGACCAGCTGCGGCCAGGTCCCTCCGTCGATCCGCAGCCGTCCCTTCGTCAATCCGGCGCCACGGGTCCTCGCATTTCCACGGCACGCTCTCCGCCGCCGCGTTCGTCGCCGTCGAGCGGCTCTTCTTCGCCCTTCGAGCTTTTCTGGTCTTCTTCCTCTTCTTCCTCCTCCTCGGCCATGGCTCCCCCAAGCGGATCATGGGAGGGCTCCTACATGAAGGAGGAGGACATCGCTCGGCTTGTTCGCCTTCGCCGGATACCGGCGGAGGTGGTCACGCGGGCGCCGGGGGAGGAGGTGGAGCCGGCTCCGGAGCCCGGCGAGCGCGTCGTCTTCGGGGCGCACTTCGATCGGGGATTGGGCCTGCCGGCTTCGCCCTTCCTCCGGCAATTTCTTGATTTCTTTGGCCTGCAGCCGCACCACGTGCCGGCCAACACTTTTGTCTCCTTGAGCTGCTATGTGGCCTTCATAGAGGGCTACGCCGGCTTGTGGCCGGATGTGGATTTCTGGAGCCGGCTCTTCTACTTGAAGACGCAAACCACCGACGGTCAGATGCGAGCCTGCGGCGCCACCTCGATCTACTCCCGCACGGGCACGCCCTTCCCGAAGATCCCGACTGTGGACTCGGTGAAGAAGTGGCAGATGTCCTTCTTCTATGTGCGGAACGACAACCCGACGTTCGACCGGATCAATCTGCCGGAGTACAACCCGGCTCCGCCAGTCGGCCGGCTCAACTGGGGCCACAACGCCAAGTCGGCGGACCCGGAGGCGGAGGTTCTCTGGGATTTTCTGGGAGTGTACCGGCTCGGGCCGGCTATGCGCCACCGATCTTCTCTGCTGCTACGTCTCCCGCCGGGTGCTGCCGCTTCAGTCCCGCAGCCACAAGATCTGCCACATGTCCGGTCAGTTTGATCCGACCCGGACATCTAAGGTGGAGCTGAACAAGGCGCAGATCGCCTCGCGGGTGAACTTCATCTCCCAGGCGAAGTTGCCCGACAACTGGAACTGGGGGATGGAGCCCTACAACCGGGCGGAGATGCCGCCTGTGGTAAGTTTGTTTGTTTGTTGGCCGGATGCCGGCTTGCGGCTGCGTGGCCGACTTCTATCTGACTGTCTTCTTGTTTGTTTGCAGCTCTTCGACCGCCAGAGGGTTGAGGACGGCGATCCTGAGCGCAGGCGGTGGACGCTAGATCATGTCGATCGGGCTGACCAAGCCGGCGACGATGAGAGCCCGGAGGCGGCTGAACAAGCCGGCCAGGGGCAACACAACCCGCCGCCCTCTCCGCACCAGCCGGAGGAGGAGCCGGAGGAGGAGGGTGAGGCGACGTCCGCCTCGGTGCCGATCCGGGCGGTGCCCGTGTCGATGAGGCCGCCTTCCACCTCTTCGACTTCCTCTTCCGCGCCCAAGGGGAAGAAGCGGGCCGGTGAGCGGTCCACGGCCGCGCTGGAGGCGAAGGTGAAGAAGCAGCGCCGGATGGCGCCCAAGAAGGTTCCGGAAGTGGTCGGGTGAGTTTCTTTCTCTCGTTGTTTGATTCCTTTTCTTTCCTTCCTTTTGTTTATCTTTTTCTTGTTTGGCCGACTAGGGCAGCTATAAAATTCTCCAAGGGCGGCGGCTCTCGGTCGACTCCCAGCGTCGTGTCGCCGGTCCAGCGGCAGAGGCGGGAGCCGACTCCGCAGCCTACGTCGCGTGCGCGCACGCCACCCGTCGTCGTGCCGCCTGTGGTCACGCCGCCTACCGCGGGGCAGGCTCTTCAGCTGCACCTTCTCCGGATGCGCCCGGCTCCGGCTCTCGGAGTGAGCCGGCTCGCCGCGTTGGCCAGCCGACCCTCGACGATATTTCCCGCGCCGCACTCGGCTTCTGGAGCCTGCGGCCGGAGCCGGCAGAGGTGCATCCGGCGGGGCCGGAGCCGGCGGGGCTGTGCCTCCAGCGACCGGAGTCGGCGGGGCCGCGCCTAACGTTGTCGTCCTCGACGCAAGTTCGGATGAAACGCCGCTTGCGCCAGGGTCTGCCGTCCCTACCGGGTCGGCTGCTTCGGTCGTGCCGCCTCCATCTTCGGAGCCGGCGAGGGAGGAGCCGGCGCGCTCGCCTGACGCCGATGCTCGGGCGCTGGTGGCGATGAAGGGCCCGGTGGAGCCGTCTCAGGGTCTCCATGTCTCCAAGGCCGCTTCGCTGCTAAACGTGGTGTCCGCCTCCGAATCCAGCCTTGGCTCGGCTGGCACCATGGAGAAGCTTTGGCACGAGGTGGACGCCTGCGAGGTGACCAGCCGGGATGGGCGCCCAGGCGTGGCGCCTGTGGAGATGTTCTACTCCGGCTTCCGCAACCACCTCAAGGCAAAAGCCGCCGAGGCCGAAGTCCGCCTGGCCCGGCTGGAGGCGGCCGACAAGGTTAGTTCATATGTGTGATTTTTTGCAATCTTGCTATTATCCTGGTAGCCCTCCGAGGCGTGGGCCGGCTGCTTGGAGCCGGTCCGGGTTTCTCTTAAGTGCTAATCCTCGCCTTTTCTTCAGACGGTTTCGGAGAGGCGGACCGCCTTGTACAACCAGCTCGTGGCCAGCTACCACAAGGCCAAGATCGAGCATGCTGACATGGCTCGCGAGCTGGAGGCCGCCAAGGGTAAGACCTTTTCCTCTGTTGACTTTGTTTTTTCTTTAGTTTCATCCGGCTGACGGCTTCTTTTGCCAGCTTGCAGCTGTTGCCGCCCGGGTCCCGCAGCTGGAGGAGGATCTTCGGGCCGCCCGCGCCCAATGCGCTGAAGGCGAGCAGGCGGTCCGGACCGCCGCTGCCAAGGCGAAAGAGACCGAGGGGGAGCTGTCGCGGCTGCGCCGGCTTGAGGCTAACCACCTCACTGAGGTCGCCTTCCTTAAACGGGTTGAGGAGGAGAAGGTGGAGGACCTCCGCAAGCGGCTGGAGGAGGTGGACCGGCAGCGCCTGGAACTTCGGGACGAGGTGACCACCAAGTCCAACGAGCTGTCGGCCACCACCAAGCGGTGGGTGGAGGATATTAGCGCGCTCGATCGCGGCTTGGCGGGTGAGTCTTTATATTTTCTTCCTTTCCCCTTTGCCGGCTTTCAGCTGTCGGCTTAGGTTGGTAGCCGGCAGTTGAAACCACTTCTGTTTTTTCGAAATCTCCATCTTCAGGCTGGAGGCAGGCGGTTCTTGCCGGCTGCCGCCAGTCTTCTTTTTTAGACTTCGATGATCTCCATCTTCAGGCTGCGGGCATGCGGTTCTTGCCGGCTGCCGCCAGTCTTCTCTCAACTTCGAAATTTTGTATTTTTCTGTCCTTTCCCCGGCTTGCGGCTGATTGCAGTCGGCAGGGATCTGCTGGCTGTGGTCAGCCGGATCTTCAAAAAAATCTTTAACATGCTTTTTCTTTGCAGCGGCCTTCCCTGAGGCGCAGGCGGCGGCACTAGCGGCAGCCGGCAGGGCGCGGGATGCCCGGAGGCAGGCCGCCGGCGAGCAAAGTTCCGACTGCTTCTCCATGGACGACTACTTGGCGTCCATGGCCGCCCGCGTCGAGCCGATTACCATGCTTGGCTGGGAGCTCAGGAAGGCGGCGGAGGAGCTGATCCGGCTGCTTTGGCCGACGGAGACGCTGCCGAAGGACCTCGCCAACCTCTTCGCCTGGCTCGAGAAGGCGCCCGACCGCTTCCTCGACTGGAAAGAGTCGTCCACGCGTGCCGGAGCCGACATGGCGTTTTCCTTTGTGCTCTCCTGGTACAACGAGGTCAGCCTCGACCAGCTGGAGTACCGGCGGGCCGACGTGGAGGACAAGCTTCCGGCGGAAACCAACAACCCTAACCCCCTGGCCCATCCCTGTCTCCAGCCCGAGCTGCTTTTCTTCCTTTTGGCCCAACCCGGCGGCCTTGCCCAGCTCCTTCCCATCCCATCTCCTCCCCAGCCCAAGTACCCCTTCGGTCATTGTTTCCTTGTCGTCTTCCCCGTCGAGACGGAGAGCACGCAGAGAGCATGCGTGGTCCTCCCGAGCGCCCACGCTCAACCACCCTGCGGCCACCTGCTCCCCTCCCCTTTTAGCCACGCCTCAAACCCTAGCGCCCCTGCTCTCTTTCCCCCTCTCACGCAGCCATCCTCTTCTCCCTCCCCTTTCTCTCTTCTCTGCAAACCACACGAGCGCCACCGCCGCGGGTCTGCCATGGCACCACTGCTATGGACCCTCTCTCGCCAAACCGAGTCCACCACCAGGACCGCCTCGCTCCCCTCCATCTCCCAGTGCGAGGAATCGACCCCGTGTGGCCCGTATCAACGACAAGGACGCCTTCTCTGTCTCCGGCCACGTCTACTCCCGGCGACGATTCCGGCGAACTCGCTTCTCCTACGGCCTCCTTGAGCACACCTACGTCTTCCTGGTGAGCCGGCGTACCTCCTAGTCCCCCGTTCCTTCCCCCTCGCCCTCTGTTTCGACCTGTTCGCCCTGACCCGCCTCCGTTCTCCACAGCACCTCAATGATGCTGGACCTCCGACGACCTCCCTCTGGCGGCGCCACGTCCCCTCGGTCCGCGCCGACGAGGCGAGCTCCACGCCCAACCGCGCGTATCCGGGAGCCTCTGCATCGGCCGTGCGTGTCCATGCCGCGCACGGTGGTCACCGCCGCCCCGCGTGGCATCCTTTCTGTCAAACAGCTTCAGTGCGCGCATGGATGGTTCGCCACGCCAGCAGCCGACGTGGCAGAGGCCCCACCCGTCAGCGACCGTGGGTAGTTTGCCCCCCGGTGAGAAAACCCCCACTCCAGATCTGATCTGTATCTTTGAACCGAGGCCCCTGCCAGTTTTTGTTTCTGAACCCGCAGTCCTTGCCTGTGATAGTTTCTTGAAAAACCCTTGGAAGTGTTCAAAATCAACCCGGGGTACTTCCCCCATATGAAAATTTATTATGGGTCCTTTTCTATTTGAAATAAAACTATTTTATCTATTTTAAATAACAAAACCTAATATGTTAATAACTTTTGCATGGTAGCTCAAATGAAGAAGTGTTCTATATGAATTTCGATCAGAAAAATGTGCTGAACATGAATATGCCATCCATTCTTCGGTTTACATCTCGCATCATATCAAACGTTGATAGTCGTGCATGTTACCCAATATGAAACCCCGGAGTATTTTGGAACACTGACTTGGTTTTCCCCGCTCCGATTAATCTTGAAGTAGATCACCCTTGCCATGCTACTGCCATGTTAAACAACCTTTAACCTTGCCGGTAGAAATGCAACTTCAACCCTAATTGTTTGTCCGGGGTTCCGACTCCGCTTAAATTGGATAAGTTGCACCGCATCATCGTTGCCATGTCATGCATGCCTGCATTTGATCATGTTGGATCTTCTTTATCCGTAGTTGTAAGAATTGCATCCGTTGTGTGTGTTCCAGTATTTGCTTCTGCCAGGATAGGATCACGAAGTGTTGATGTGAGATACGATGAGTTCTCGAAAGTTGTTCTTCTATAGTTTTTTTATTGATCAAGAAATGTGGGGCAAAACCCCCACATCATTCTATTAAACCCCCAACTTTACAAAAGTTTATGTACAGAGAAAAAGATAAAAGAACTATACAAGATAAAATAAAAGGGTTACAACAGGGTGTCTATCCAGGACTTAAAGGATTCAGAATGCTTGTCTTTGATCTTGTGTGCATGCAGTGTAACTTCATGCTTGAATTTATTGACCCAGGCTCTAAAAGAAGGTCTCACATGCTGGAATATAAAATCGTTCCTTATTTTCCAAATATGCCAGTAGGCCAGGATCACAATCTCAGTGAAGAAAGGTTTAGAAAAAGCAGCCCTTGCCCTGATAGACATTGTTTCAATATTATCTGCTTGTTCCCAGTCAACCTGTAAATAAGTCCATATTCTTCTGCTGAAACTGCAGTCAAAGAAGAGGTGGATCCAGTCCTCAATAACATGAACGGGGCATAGCACACAGTTGTAATCATTGGTGACATTCCAAAGCCTTCTTCTCAACATATCTCTGGTATTAAGCCTGTCACTCACCAGTAACCAAGCAAAAACTTTGATTCTCAGTAACACCCTGCATTTCCAAATCCAAGTATAAATCTTGGAAGAAGTCACATTGATATAGCAGTTCTTATAATAAAGATTAGCTGTGTAAACTCCATCCTTCCAGATTGGTTCCCAAACATCACTTTTCAGAGGGTCCAGAGTGATAGAGCTTAGAATAGTCTGCATTTTATTATATTCCTCAAAAGCTTGCTGTGATAAGGGCCTATAGAAAATCTCAACCCTATTTACACATTGTATCACTTCCTTAACAGACAGTTGAGTGCTGAGAGCAAAGGAATGCAATCTTGGGAATTGTTGTGTTGGTATAATACCTGACCATTTATCATGCCAAAATATAATAGACTCCCCACTACCACGTGTAGCATTGCATATGGCTCTGTATTTATCAACCAACTTCATGACATCTCTCCACCAAAAGGAGCCACACAAATTAGTGGCCCGTGGCACCCCATTAGGATAATAATTCCAGACTAGCTTTACCCAAGGAATATCCTTCTTATTGAAGAAATTGTGTAGATGTTTAGTAAGTAGTGCCTCATTTTGTTTCTGGAAGTCCATAATACCCAGCCCACCCTTCTCTATTGGCTTACAGATCATGTCCCAGGCAGCAAGTGATTTTCCTTTTGTCTTAGTGTCTCTATTACTCCATAAACATTGCCTTATAATTCTGTTCATCTGAGAAATAATTCCTTGAGGAATATCTAAAGAGCATAGAAATGTGGAAGGAATAGAGCTCAAACATGATCTAATGAGCTGTAATCTCCCTCCATATGCCAAACAGGAGGAAGTGGACACCAGCCTTCTCTCCATTCTATCCACCAGAGGCAATAAATCTTGTATTTTTGGCCTAGTTGTTCCCGGGGGCAAACCCAAGTAAGTGAAAGGCATTGTGCCCACAGTACAACCAAATTCATGTGTAAGATGTTGCACTTGCTCTTCTGAAATATTTATAGGCAACATACATTACTTATGGAAATTCACAAACAGCCTAGTAGATTTACTGAAATTATTTAGAGCCTGTTTTCAGGACCAATAGTTGATTGACATCAGCTTGCATAATTAATAGGGTATCATCTGCATACTGAAGAATTGGAAAATCCTCATCTCTAGTAATGATTGGCAAGTGTAATAGATCTTTATGCAGCAGATCATTGACCACAGATTGCAACACATCTCCCCCAACACATATAGTAGAGGTGAAAGAGGATCTCCCTGTCTCACTCCTCTTCTGCATTTAAACTGCTTTCTAGGGATGCCATTAAGCAAAACAGAGGAAGACCCAGAGCCAAGAAAACACCTGACCCATCTGATCCACTCATCATTAAAACCCTTATGCTTCAATATTTGCACTAAAGCTTCATGTTCAATTGTATCAAAAGCCTTTTGAAAATCCAATTTCAATATAATACATTGAGCTCCAGCGGCCTTCCATTGATAGATGTACTCAAAGGCCCAAGCAACACAATCATGAAATGTCCTATTTCTGATAAAACCATATTGATTCTTATGAATGCAACATTATTTTATCTTGCAGTCTATCTGCAGCCATTTTTGTGAGGAACTTGAGACATCAATTTGTAAGGGAAATAGGCATGTAATCATTTATTTTCTCAGGGCTTTGACACTTTGGAACCAGAGTTATATAAGAAGTATTAATTTTCTCCAAATTTACTCTGCCATGGTAAAACTCCTCAGCCAGCTTGTAGAAATTTTCCCTCACAATTCACCAACATTTCTTCAGAAAATACCATTGAAACCATCAGGGCCAGGAGCTTTATTAGGTGGCATTTTTGCAATCACATTATCCATTTCCTCTGAAGTAAAAGGAGCAGTGAGGACCTCCAATCCATCAACCTTTTTAATTAAAGCATCAAGATCTAGACACAAATCAATTTTCCTAGAAGTTCCCACTCTGTTCTTATAACAATTTAGTGCCAAAGCAGCCATTTCCTCATGATCAGTGACAGTTCTTTCATCATTAGTACGAAGACTCGCCACATTTTTCTTCCTGTATCTAATGGTTGCCATAGAGTGAAAATATTTAGTGTTCTCTTCTCCCAACTTCATCCATCTTCCAGTACATATCTTTTTCCAATAAGGAAATTGAGCATGTAACAGTCCTTCATAATGGATCTTCACAATTTTCCTGAAATTCTCCTCCACAGTGAACAAGCCCCTTTCTTCTTCAAGATTATCAAAGAATAAAATGACAATATTATAACTTGGCAATGGACTGTTTAATTTTTGACAAACCCAGTCTTCCATTTCTTCAAGGCTTGTCTCAAGGATTTTAACTTTCTAGTCCGTACAGAGGCCTCATTTTGTCCCATGAAATTTGTATCCCATGTAGAAGTTACACAATCCAAAAAACAGGTTGATTAACCCAAAAAAATTCAAATCTGAAAATATGAGCATGTGGAATAACTGTGTCAATAGAAACTACACAGGGTACATGATCAGATGTGGGCTTTGAAAGAGCAAGACCATAGTATTTGGATAAACAGAAGTCCAATTTGGAGTTGTGAAGAACCATTCAAGTTGAACTAGGAGAGGATTATGCTGCATGTTTTACCAAGTAAAAGATCTTCCTTTAAGAGGTAGCTCAAGCAAGCCCAAGTGACTAATTAATTCATTGAAGATAAAAAAATTTATTTGCATCTCCACCAGGGATATTTCTATTATCTTGGGATCTGATAAAATTAAAATCCCCCATGAATAACCATAACTCATCATCAGGAATATCAAGGTTGAATAACCACTGAATAAAATCATCTCTTAGCTGCCCCTGACATGGCCCATACACACAAACCAAAGTCCATGCTTGATCTGAGTGAGCTGATGTGAAATGAATAATAATACCAAAGCTTTGCATCTGTATTAAGGAGCTAGAAAAAATAGAGGAATTCCAAACCACCAAAATACCCCCAGAAGCTCCAACAGAGGGAGAGAAAGCAAAGTTATCAAAACTTTTGGGGCATAAAGAACATATGAATTTGTGATCAAAGCTAGCTCGTTTTGTTTCTTGAATACATATCACAGCACAACCACTTTCTTCAATCTTTTCACGAATAGCCAATTGTTTTGCTTCAGAGTTAATACCACGAATATTCCAATCAAGTACCTTCCATGTTCTATAGAAACGATTAAAATCCATAACACCAATGTTCACACAGACATAACCCAGTGACAGCACATCTGACACTTACAGCACACATGGACAAACAAACTGACAAACTAACACACACCAAAGGATAAAGGAAATGAGATAGGGCATTTCCACCCGAAATAAAAACAAAGTAGCTATCCATCTATCCACTCTTTGATTCTTCCAACCCTGACTTAGCTGCAAGCTTGTCAGCAGTGAGCAAATGTGCATCTATCCCCAGTACGCTGCAAACTAGCCACAGGAATAGGGGAGTCACTGAACCCTTTTGCTGCAGAACCAGAAGCAGAAGTGTCTTGATCATGTGTTGGGCCAGGTCCACGTGTTGCAGGGACAGCCTTTCTAGAACGCTTCCTTGGTTTTGGCGCCAGATCAACAATAGGTGGCACACGGTATCCTTCCTTCAAAGTAGTGCTCCTAGTACAACGCTTGACAGATACATCAACTAGAGGCACAACTTTCTTCTTCATATGTCTAACCATTTTAGCTTGCCCTGAGGGAGCAGCAGACTGAAACTGCACCGAAGAAGTCTCCACAGCTGCAACAGATGACATAGAGTCATGGGTAGAAGTGCGAGGCACAGAAAGTTCCTGTCTGGTGTCAGAAGAAGCATCATCCCTTGGCATAAACCCCAGATTTGCTTCAAAAGCATGTGACCAAGATCTCTTGGTACTCCCATCTTCACTTTCAGCAGTAGCCACAGTCCTCTCATCAGATACACACTACTAGGGAAAGGCTTATAGCCGCACTCCTTACCGCCGGCAAATACGAGCTGAAGATGCCGGCGGTAATACCTTCCAGGGGGGCCTAACAGTACCGCCGGCGAACACGTAGGACGGCGCCGGGGTAGCTCCTTACCGCCGGCGAAACGAAAATTGAGGCGCCGGGGGTGCAATGGGCCGCGGGGTCCCATTTGGGCCTAGCCTTACCGCCGGCGTGTTGGGCCCAAAGCGCCGGGGATACTCGGGCTCTACCGCCGGCGAACGCGCGCGATGAGATGCCGGCGGTATTGCCGAGCCGGGGTGGGCCACCTGGCCTTAACTTACCGCCGGCGTTTTATGTTGTAGGCGCCGGCGGTAACGTGCCCTACCGCTGGCATTTTGGGTTGTAGGCGCCGGCGGTAACCTGGGCATGTCCATTTAATTAGGACGACCGACCAGCCACCTACCACCACCCACACACACTCATATGTGATGGCAAATCAACCCAAGCACTAGTTAGCTCATTCCCCCACCCATTTTAGCTATTTCAACCAATAAAATATGATGTATTTGAGCAAATCATGCACTACCCAGCCCCTCTAGCATGATTTGCATAATCTAGATCTAGATCTATGTCCTCCCACCGCCTTTTCCACTAGATCTAGCTAGATCTCTCCATTTCTTAGATCTCTAGATCTCTCAAGCATTAAAGTCGACGTGTGGCGTCTCTCGGGTGCTTTTGGACGTCGCGGCAACTAATAGGTACGTAACTAAATGAGTGGAATGTTCATATGTTGGCGAAAATTCGCGGTTATATCACTAGTACTAGTGGTGGCAAAAGGTGGTCCATATATGTAAATGCATTGTTTTGCATTTGTTTACGCGTGCGGGAACATTGAGTTGCCAATGTTTTTGCCGGAATGTTGATTAACTTCCGTTCCGGCGAATTTTGGAACTCCAGCATGACAATATTTAGCAAAGGTCATGCCGAATTTTTTCCGTGAAAATCGAGACGGCGGTGTAATCAATTATCTTGTCTTGTAGGCGGTGATGGTCATCGCGATGAGGGAAAGCGTCGTGGATAGATACGTGGAACGCGCGACGGCCGACATGTATCGAAATAAGCGAAAGGATATAATGTGTCCTTGTCGAAGATGCAAGCTAGGATCGTTGTTTGACCCCTTCTCGGGCATAGTGAATCAACACCTGCTCGGGTATAGTTTCATGGAGGGGCATACTCGGTGGATGAGTGATGATGGAGATGATGATATCGATGGTGATGATGATGGAGATGATGATGGTGGAGATGATGATAACGAAGGTGATGGAGAGGATGCCCCACACGACAATGGAGAGGAGGTTGAAGAGGATGGCGCACACGTTGATGGTGATCAAGAAGGCCGGGAAGAACATGCGGCCGACGAGGACATGAGTAGAAATACCCCGCTAACCGCGGCCGTGCAGGACCGTCATGTTCGGGAACTTCTTCTCAGCAACACATCGACCGACCCCAAAATCGCTGGTAGACGGAAGGCTAAGCTGGATCAACTCGAGGTAGACTCGAGAACTCCGTTGTACGATGTAGCTCGTGGGACGGAGGAGAGCCGTCCGAGATACGCTCTCGATATTATGGAGATGAAGGCAAAGCACAAATGGACGGACACAAGCGTGGACGAACTCTTCGGATACTTGAAGATCCACTTTCCTAAAGATAACACGTGTGCCGGTAGCCTACAGGAGGCCAAGAAAATCGTGTGCCCTCTCGATTTACCGCACCGTAAATACCACGCATGCATCGGTGGATCGTGTAATATATCGGAACGAGCATGCCAATCTCGATACATGCCCACGGTGTGGCGAATCTCGATACAAGAGAGGGACAAGAAAATCTCCTCGAAAAGTTGTGTGGTACTTCCCGCTCACGCCCCGTCTGCAGCGGTACTTCGTGGACCCCAAGGAAGCAAAGCTCATGCGCTGGCACGCGGAAAGAAAGGAGGCGGTGATGCGTGATGTGGAGCGGGTTGAAAACCCAGTGCTAACACACCCTTTGGATGCAAGCCAGTGGAAAACATTAGACGATGAGTATTACGAAGAATTCGGGAAAGAACCAAGGAACATCAGGTTGGGTGCGAGCACCGATGGACTCAATCCGTTTGGGAACCAAAGCAGCAAGCACAGCACCTGGCCCGTGTTTGTATGGATGTATAACCTCCCTCCATGGCTATGCCTGAAGAAGAAGTACATACACATGAGTATGCTAATCCAAGGGCCGACGCAGCCAGGGAGCGATATCAACTTGTATCTGGAGCTATTGAAGGAGGAGCTAGTCACTCTGTGGGAGGAAGGGATAGAAACTTGGGACGCCTACGGACAAGAAACTTTCCGTATGAAAGCCGCACTGTTGACGATGGTGCAGGACTATCTTGGATACGGATATATCGCGTGCCAGGTGTGCCACGGACACAAGGCATGTGTGAGGTGCATGGAAAAGACGCCGTTTTACAGCTGGGTAAGGATCCCGGGTCTTCAAAAACCGTCTACATGAGGCATCGAATGTGGCTTCCCAAGAATGACCCGTGGAGGAAGCGTGGAGACTCGTTCAATGGGAAGGATGAGGTCGAGGGACCTCCACCTAGGAGAAGCGGCGAAGAGATAGATACTCTGTTGAAAAACTGGAAAGAATGCCCTCCGGCGGGTAAGATAAAGATGCAGAAGCGGAAGAAAGGAGACAAGAAAAAGAAAAAGGAACCCGGGCCGCTCTTGGGGGTATGGAAAAGGAGGTCCGTGTTTTGGGACTTGCCGTCATCGGAAGATCCTCGGTACGCCTCATAGCCTTGATGTCATGCATATCACGAAGAACGTGTGTGAGAGCTTGCTTGGCACTCGTGCTCAACATGCCGGAGAGGACCAAAGACGGGTCGAAAGCAAGACACGACCTGATGGCCCTTGATATCGAAAAGAGCTTCATTTCGCCCGGAGTTGACCAGGAAACCGAGGAGGAGGAAACGGATGGTCGCAAACGCAAAAGGGTGGCCAAGCAGCGCGAAACTCCTCGCCCCTCCCTGCTTCACTCTAAATCCCGATGAGCTCGAACAATTCTTCAAGTGCCTACTAGAAGTCAAATTTCCTCTAGGCTACGCGGGGCCGATACGCGGATGGCTGGACCCGACGAAAAAAATCTTCGAGCGGGATGAAGTCTCATGACCTGTCATGTCATGATGACGCAGATACTTCCGGTTGCTATCCGAGGGATAATGGAACCGCACGTTCGTGCGACGCTGACCGACCTATGTAACGTCTTCGACGTCATCACTCGAAAGTCGATAACCGTCAAGAAACTCGGGAGGCTGCAGGAAGAGATCGTCACCATCCTATGCGAGATGGAGATGTACTTCCCGCCCGCATTCTTTGACATCATGGTCCATCTCGCTGGTGCATATAGTGGACGATATCGAGGATCTTGGGCCCGCGTTCCTTCACAACATGATGGCGTTAGAAAGGATGAATGGCTTCATCAAAGGATACGTTCGTAACAGGGCACATCCGGATGGAAGCATCGTCCGGGGCTTTCTCACCGAGGAGTGCATCTCTTTCGCAAGAATTATTTAAACGAGGACGACCCACATCCGGTTGGATTGCCCGCCAACAAGCACCTCGGCAGATTCGAGGGAGTAGGCCACAACGCCGGCGAGGAGGGAACTCGACGCGGATCAAGATGATAGGAGAACAGACTTTAATAGGGCCCACTTAGTAGCACTACAGAGACATGAACGAGGTAGAGCCTTGGGTGGATCAGCACATAAACATGATCAAGAGCAGGGCCGACAAGCCGATGACGGAAGAAGAGGTATTTAGAGCGCACAACTCCTCTTTCGCGAGCTGGTTCAAAGACCAGATTGATGCCAATCCCCCACCAATGGCAAGCGGCGTAGACAAAATGATATTAGCCTTGTCTTGTGGGCCCGCCCCCAACCTCATGACTTATCGAAATACGACATCAATGGTTACACATTCTCCACAGAGGAGAGAGACAACGAAGCGACTATTAGAACTCGGGTGTGACGATGGAATCGTACACGGGTGAAGAGAAGAAAAGGTACTACGGAAGGATCGAGGAAATTCGGGAGCTCGACTACGTCGGGGAGAAGCTACCGATGTTTCATGTCGATGGGCTACGGACGTCACAAAAGAAGATGCGTATGTCACCACCATGCGACCGCCCCCCAAATCCAAGACCAAGAACCCCACCGCGCAAAATGAGCCTTGGGTATTGGCTAAGCACGTCGAGCAATGCTTCTTCATAACTGACCCGTCAAGGCCCAGCCGTGTTGTCGTAAGGAGAGGAAAAAGGGCCCTCGTCGGAATGAATGGAGTTGCCGACGAGCAAGACTTCGACGGCCTCGTCGGAGACCCAATGATGGAAGAACCCGATGAAGACGATAGAACCTACACACTAAGAAGAAGAAGGACGACGCTACCTAGGTCAAGTGTTCCTCCGTACACAAGGAGTCGCGACGATACCGGTGGGGTCACAAGGACCAAGCGGAAGGGACTTTGAAGTCATTTGTGTATTTATAATAATTATCTCTCGAACAACCATTTGTCCTTCTCAAGTGTATCCTAAATTTATGTCTTGGTTTTTTATCGGATATCCTCGAAAGGACTTTGAAGTCATTCAAGAATTAAAATCATCAATTTATGTCTCGCAATTTATCCTTCATTGCTTTATTTTATCTGGATGTTGCCAAAGGACTTTACAATTTATCTAAATAACTAGAAACTATAAAAAAGGTCTTAAGAAAAGAAAAAAAAGTTGCCAAAGAACTTTACAATTTATCTAAATAACTAGAAACAATAAAAAAAGGTGTTAAGAAAAGAAAAAAAAGGGTGCCTTTTTTGCACCCACAGGATTCGAACCCTGGGTGCTTCACCTGTGCGTAGCGACCGGAACCACTGCGCTAGCGAATCGGTTTTGTATAACTAACAGGGTTTACGGAATTAATACGGTGTCACCTGTTATCCCCGGCGAATTGGTCGATTTCACCGGTGGTAAATGCACTTGGGCCCACCTATTAGTGGCTCAAACTTTACCGCCGGCGTTTGGCCGTCGTTCCCCACGCGCGCAGTCGATCCCCAAGTGCCGCCGTCGATCCCCAACCTGCGCGCTCCTGCCGCTCCTTCGCTCCTTGACCTAAACCGCCGCCGCTAGCTCGACCACACCGCCGCAAAATTCCTCTCCGCCGGCGCGCACGCACGCATCCACTCCCGGCCTCCCCCGCACGCATCCACTCCCGCCTCGTGCGTCCGCCCGCCACCTCGCATCTCCGCCCGCGCGGCGAGCTCCGGCGACCGGCGACTCTACTCCTCCGACCTCGTCAAGCCGCACCGGCGGGACCGTCGCCGACATCCTCCTCGACCCCACCCTCAAGCAGCAGCAGCGGATTCCCCATCCCCGACCTCCTCGTCGACCCCTGCCCTCAAGCAGCAGCGGCCGTCTCCTCCAGTAGCTCAAGGTAAATTTGAACATTTGCTATGTATACTCGATTCCCTGCATGAGGCTCGATTGCTGAATCTTTGCATGAGCAACTGCCCATGCCTTTTCCTTTTCCCCTTTGATTTCATTTGCTTGCAGTGGCAATGCGGATCAGAGTGATCAGCACATGAGAATATTATCATTCATATTCAGCTCTTAGTGTTTGAGAAGAAGAATCGTAATGTTATTTATCGTTTCTGTGTAAATGACAGAAACAATCATGTGCTGATAGCCTGGTATAGTGATGCGTCACATATTATTATCTTAGGTGTTGCAACTTTGGATAGGTTAAACAAAAAAAATGATAATAACCATATCTGTAGTTTATATTGTTACCGCACCTTAATGCAATGCCGCCACACACATTTCGTACAAGCAAACCAACGCTGTTTTGAGTTTATTCATGCTACCAATTGCCTGCCTCATTTGGAACAAATAACGAAAAGCTGAATGGCTAAGGTGCATCCAGCTAAAAAAATGTCCCATGTGATTCTTGGATTCGTTTATGAGACTTTTATTTATTTATGTGGATACTACTACCGAGGCCAAGAGGAAACGGAAGCAGCGGCACCCAAACAGGGTCGGCACCACTCGCGACATAATCACCGCGGTGGACGCCAAGACCGGTCTTCCTACTGAGCCCAAGCACGTGGCGAAGGGGTACGGCCTCCAACTGGGAGCAATCCTTCGGGACGTCGTCGACGTCAACGAGACGAAACTCCGAACCAAGAAGAAGCAGCATCCGCAGGCCCAACTCCTGCGCGGCCGCACGCACGGTATGAGTTCCCTGTGGAATACAGGAACGAGGATCCCAAGGATAACATCGTGAACGGACGAGCCCTCTCTAAGTTCTCCAAGAACCTCAGCGGTTATAAAACCATGCCGAGGGGGATGCTTGGTGACAATGAGACTTGGGAAGAGATCCAGCGCCACTTCCCGCGGATGACGCCGGAGCAAGTATAATAAATTCTTGGAAAACGAGGAGCTCGAGTACACCAAACGACAATCGACCTGGGGAAGGAGCCGGCGGATAAGAACATCGGTCACCACAATCTCGGTTGCCGTGGCTTCGAAGGCAAGCAACCGGTATGGGACAAGGAGGACCAGGCCTACATAAGGGCTGGCCTCGAGCCCCCTTTGCCAAGTACAAAGACCCACTCTTCAGTGGCATATCTCAGGTCCCGATACCATAGAGAATTGGCTGGGAAACGTGTCACGAAACCTGATGTGGTGGTGGGAGTTGAGTTGGTCGCCGACGCGAAGGTGATGGCACTTGAGAAAGCAGTGGTAAGCAATTTACCAGCTTATTAATTTGATACTGCTCACCAAGTCCATTACATTCTAAAATTGTTCATGTTACTTCTGGAAGTTGACGGAACAAGCAGCCGCCGAATCAGCTGGCTCCTCGTCCCAGACGTCGACTGGCAAAGTCCCGTGGGACACGCCTTTTATCGTGGGTCCGAACACCGTGAAGGCGCGGCCGCTTTTGGACAAGCCCCACCGTGTCCCCGGCGCCGGAGGAGGTCGCAAGCTTGCCGACTATGGCTTGGACGTGCCCGCAAGCACTAGGGACTCGCGGCAGGCGCAGAAGGACCGGGAGCACGAGGCTCTTCTCGAAAAGGTGGCCGACTTGGAAACAACCATGGAGCAACGCGTCGCTGCCGAGGTTCAAGCAACGAGTCGGTGCCGAGGTTCAGCAACGCGTCGCTGCCGAGGTTGCTAGCAAGGTCGATGACGCGCTGGCCAACAGGGTCAATGAAATCATCCCCGATCTTGTGCTCGTCGATGAAGAATTACTTCGACGCCGGCGGTAAGGGACCGATGCCGGCTATCAGCCTAGGCGCCAAGAACTCCGGACAACCGGCCTCCAACTAGACACGCTCAATGCACACCCAACTTGGTGACTCCACCCGCCGGCAATGTCGGCGCTAGAGAGGATTCGCCGGACCTGGGGGCCCCAGTACTAGCCCCTCAGTCACCTGCACGCCTGGCCTCGGTCCTTCAACGCGAGCCGAGCTCGACGCCCTCACGGTAATTAATTTAGTCTCTCAAGCTCTACAAATTTTTTTAGTTTTCACAGGAGAACGCGACTCCTTGCACCTTGCTACTGAATGTGGACAACAAGTTGAAGGCTGTAGCGAGCGGCAGTGTCATCCTCGCCAACACAGCGGATTTTCCACTGCGTCGAGATGGATGATAGCGTGAGCCGGGTTCGCGTGAACCGGTCGTTACCGGGATGCCAAGACCTCCATCCTCCTTATCAACCCCTGGAAACGGAAACCCCGCTCACTCTCGGGGACCTCAAGAATCACATCCTTCTATGGCCGAAAGCCCTAATTCGGCTGAACACCGCCGCCTCGAGTTCGGAGGCAAGCTATGGCATGGTCACTCCTCGAGATGCGACGGCTGCCCCGAGTCCTCCACCGGCTGGTGGTCCTTTTGGGCCCGATAGCCAGCCCGACAGTCAGCCCGAGAGTCAGCACGGAAACGCGTTGGACATTGATCAAGCTCCAATCGATACGTTCATCGCTGAGATGGAGGGCGACGGGGTTTATCCTTACAAGCCACGCGCCGATCGTACGCTAAAGAAGAAGTTGTTCCTTTCACAAGAAACTCCCGAGCAGGAAGACACTACCGCCTTCACCGCTCCACCCCGAGTTGGGCTTACCCCGAGGACACTCCTTGGTGCGACCACGGAGGGTATGAAACAAAACGCCACTCCCGGCTGCAGTAAGAAGAAGGCCGGAAGCGGAAGAAGTCCGGAGATGTTGCCGCAAGCAAGAAAGTGGTTAATGACAAGTTGCCGACCCCGTGGAGGAAGATGCATCACATAGGCCAGCCTATGCTGCCGGCACACATTGTCCAAGCAGGTGACGCCGGATATGAGGAGCTTGCATGATACTGTTCTAATGAAGGAGGACCTACTTCTTCGAGATAGAAATCCCTCGTACCCGGTTTTGACGGCGAAGGTGCCCACCGGCTTTGGCTTTGTCACCACATACCTCGCGGACTTGATGTTCATTCGATATGAAGACATCTTCGTGCTCTTGAACATGCAACAGCTCGACCGAAACTTGGTCCGCCTCCTATCGCTCAGCATGGCGCACGATATCGCCATGGAGAACACAGCGCACATCGCTATCATGGACCCCTTCTACATGACTCCAGCTGTCGTCCGGAACGAACAAGCGTTTCTAGCGAAGTACATCAAGGATTTCTTGGTGTTAAACAAGGATAAGAAATGCTTTGTCATACCATATTTCCGCGAGTAAGTATTTGGTTACTAGAGTACCCTCTATTACATTCTTTCATGAATTTCCTTCATAGTTGATCGAGTATGATGGTTTATTTCCATTTTGCGCAGATTCAAGTACTGCACCCTCCTCCTCTTTACCCGTATCATTCGGATGTCGGTTACCTCGACTCGGGCTTGATCCGGACAAGGACTTCACCGACCTTAAGTCTACACTTGATAAAGCCCTCAGCGGCTTCATAGCCGAAGTTGGCATCGACAAAATCAGGCATGAGAAGAAAGTGAAAGGTTGCTATGTGTGCAACCACATAACCAAGTTCCCCTGCCTCAAGCAATCGGCGCATGACAATGGGATGGAGGCCTGGTTTGCCATCCTACAGATGAGGTCGATTCTAAGGTCTCGGAACGATCTCTTGTTGCCATCCAGGTCTTCGGCCGGATGTCCGTGAACATGGCGGACACCACCGATGAAAACGTGAGAGCCGAGTTCCGTGCCATCCAGCGGACCATTTGCACAATACCGTGGAGGGATGTCTCGCGGTAATGGTGGCTTGTTCCACTATGGTCCCGAACTTTCTAAGGCCGAGATAGAAGGCCGATTAGAAGATGGATGTGACGACGTAACATTCAACACGCTCGAGGGCATCCGTCCCTTCCCGCCGAAGCCGACTTGACTCAAACACTTTTGTCCTTTGCAAATGTTAGTCATAAAATTACTTAAGTAATTTCCATGCTTTTTCTTTGCACTACTCTATGTTATATCTCTCTCTACTAATGTACTAACAACTTTCATTTCTTTTTTCTCGTGTTTGCATAGATGACGTACTATGTCGTCTACCACGGCAGGGTTCCCGGAGTCTACGAGGACTGGGAAGACTGTAGGAGGCAGGTCCACCGTTTCAGCGGCAACAGCCTACAAGGGGTACACCACTTTGGAGGAGGCGGAAACTCGATACGCCAACTTTCGAGCGGGACGAGAGGAGGGAGATGTGGAGGACCCCTTTCATCGTGATGATGCTTGCCGCCACCGTCTCTCTAGTTTATTATGTCATTGTTGTTTAGCTAGGTCATCGACACTGGACTTATATGTATTTCTGTAACATGTGCTACTTCGAGTTTGAACCATATGGTCAACTATCTAGTATCTAAACTTGTGTTATTGATGCATGCATGTTATGAACATTTGGGACTTTCTATACCTGCTGTGCTACTGATGTATATCTTATTCTGGTATTTCTCTGTATATTTTGTGTGTATACTGTGTATTATGGTGTATATACAGGTGTAATTCGAGATTTTTTTGGTTCATGTTATTATTACCCCTGGCGATTTTTTACTTTTACCCCTGGCAAGAACGTAAGCGCCAACGATACACAAAGTTACCCCCGGCGAATAGGCTAAGTGCCGGCGGTAACAAATACCGCTGGCGAATTGGAGAAGGTGCCAGCGATAAGTTGGAGTTACCGCCGGCGAACACGAAAGCGCCGGGGATAACCCCTTACCACCGGCGAGGTGATCACTGGCGAATACGAAAACGCCGGCGGTAGGGGTTTTTGGTGCGCCGGCGGTAAGCGATTTTGTAGTAGTGACAGTCAAAGGGAAGACTAAGTTGTGTGCAGCTTTGGACATAGGATCTGCAGCTGTGGCTTGAATTTGTGCCAGAACCAAGTCAATCTTCAAATTGATGTGACAAAGAAGGGGTGTATGTAATGATAGCCCTCTCCAAATTTTCCAGAGATGCAACTCTGGCACAGCTAGTAGTACCAACTGAAACAACAACATTCCTCTCCAGCAACACAGATGGCTCTGCTACAACAACTGAAGAAGAAGTGTGGGGCATAGCAACAACTGGAGCAGCTGCTGCAACAACTGAACTATTCTCTTCCAACAAATATGTATTTCCTTCAGCATTCACCTCAACATTTTCTGGCAGAACATGTTCCTCCTCCAAAACAAATTCCATCAGAACATCCACAGGCTGTCCCAAATTTCCCTGTTGCCCCTCTTGCACAGGCCCCATTGGCATTGCTTCCTCCTGCAGCTGTTGCATCATCTGATCAGCTTGGACCATGACTTCTTGGGGTGGCATTTGCTCTGCAATCTCCACCAGTGGCTCATCAGCTGGCTCATTCATCATGACCACAGGCATAGGGTTACCATCCATGGAAGCAGAGAATATACCCGAAGCAGCATCAACAGGCACCTCATGATGAACTCCAGGTTGCTCTTGAGGTGCAGCAAGCTGATTGTGATGTGCAGGAGCAGGCACTTCATTCCAACCCATGGCAGGGTACTCAGGCAAAATAAACAAGTTATTATCTGGTACCAAATGCCCAGGCAAAGGATGAGCATTGCCATCAGCAGGCATAGGGTCCTCATTAGCAGGGATTACATCAGCAAATTCAGAGGTGAGAACATAGACAGGAGCAATCCAAGATCTACGGATACCAGTAAATCTGCCAACTAGAGGCTGCCGAAAAACCACATCACGAGGAACAAGAGTAACATAGACTAAAATCCTGCAGCGCATTGAATCACACGAAAACCAATAGTGAAAATCTCCAAAAGTGTTCACAGCCTCTCTAATACATTGGTCATTACGAAAATCCATGGGTACCCCAACAAACATAATCCACCCATTGCGTGCTCCTTGATGAACTCTATAACCAGGGCCCTCATTGTGATTCTCAAAATGAATGAAGTGGTGTGGCCCAAAGTCACTAGGTGGCATGCTAACTAGAGAAGATCTAGAAACAGGGCTACGCAGCTGATATAAACCGACACCATAGAACCAGGACTGGAAGTTGATCACCTCAAAACCACTGTTGATGATGAAGTTGTGTGCCAGATGAAGCAGATGATGCAGATCTTCTGCTGGTGGCTCTGGTTCCATGACAGCAACGCAGAAGGACTCGAACTGATCTATCACGAAGGTTGACGGGGTGACGAAGGTGTGTGGCAACCTCCGAGGGCCCCCATCGATGATGCCATGGCCACGAGGAAGGAAGCGAGTAGGATCAAGCTCAAACATCGCCATGAGCGAGGGAAGAGGTGGTGGCAGCGATGGAGGAGGTGGCGTCTGCGGGCACGTGGAAGGGGCAGAGGTAGAGGAAGGTGTCGAGGGTACTCCTCGCCAATGCCCTCCGGTAGGGGCTTAGGGTTGACGGAATCCTGTAGGCTGACACGAGACATCGGTTCACAGACAAGCGGGGAGAGCGATTTACCCAGGTTCGGGGCCCTCGATGAGGTAAAACCCTTACGTCCTCGCCCGTCCGTTCTTTAATTATGATGACAATGGATTACAATGGGGTGTCGAATACTTCGGCTGAGATCTAGTCGAGATTGCTATTGCTAGGGTTACCTAGCTTTAAGTTTACTCTGGCTAAGATTTCTAAGATTGTTCGTGTCCCTCGGCAGCCCCTCTCCTGGCCTTTATATAGGAGGCCAGGTCCCAAGGGTCCTAACCGAGTACGACTAGGTTTGACGTAGTTTAGATCCAATCTTTCCTTGTTTGTTCGCTTCCTTGTCTTGCCCGTCAAGGAATCTTCTAGTGCGCCGACCTAGTGGCCCATCTCGCCTTCGGTATCTTCATGGGCCTCCAATTTGTCAATACCGGATAGGGCACATCCGGTTACCCGAAGGGTAATGCCCACGTCAGTAGCCCCCGAGTGTCTAGCCGAAGATAATTCGGGTAGAGACTAATGCATGTTTTTCCCTGACATTCTTCTCCTTCATTGCTCTTGTTCATCTTGATTATGCTTCATCTTCTTTTTATCGGGTGCGCGTCAGCGCTCCCGATGGGAGTAGCCCCCGAGTCTAGGTACGGACGCTTGCAATCCGTGCGTAGACTCAAGTTGTACTACTCGAATACTTTCCTCTGCCAAGTTTTTCACAAGTCTTCATAGGTCATCCGATACATTTTCTTTTCGCAAAGGATAATGAGTAACGTGTCTGATGTCTACGGGAGCTTCTATTCTTGTAGACATTGTTGGGCCTCCAAGAGCAGAGGTTTGTAGAACAGCAGCAAGTTTCCCTTAAGTGGATCACCCAAGGTTTATCGATCTCAGGGAGGAAGAGGTCAAAGATATCCCTCTCATGCAACCCCGCAACCACAAAGCAAGAAGTCTCTTGTGTCCCCAACACACCTAATAGGTGCACTAGTTCGGCGAAGAGATAGTGAAATACAGGTGGTATGAATATATATAAGCGAGTAGTAACGGCGCCGTGAAAAGTGCTTGCTGGGCGTGCGCTTGATGGTGGTAATATTGCAGGAAGTACGGATGCGATAAAACGAGTAAACAAGCAGCGATAGCGATATTTAGGAACAAGGCTTAGGGATCATACTTTCACTAGTGGACACTCTCAACATTGATCGCATAATAAATAACTCTTTCTCATATGTGCTACATACACTCTTTTGTTGGATGATGAACACATTGCGTAGGATTACACGAACCCTCAATGCCGGAGTTAACAAGCTCCACAATTCAATGTTCATATTTAAATAACCTTAGAGCATAATAGATCATTGAAAAATAAACCAAGAACTAACATAGTGCACACACTCGTCCACATTACACTATGAAGGAGGAATAGATCACATCAATACTATCATAATGATAATTAACTCCACAATCTACAAGAGATCATGATCATAGCCTACGACAAGAACCACACGGTGCACACACTAGTCACCTTTACACCATGCAGGAGGAATAGACTACTTTAATAACATCACATGAGTAGCACACACCTAGTAGCGATACAAAACTCATCATATGGATCTCAATCATGTAAAGCAGCTCATGAGATCACTGTATTGAAGTACATGGGAGAGAGATTAACCACATAGCTACAGCGGAGCCCTCAGCCTCGGGGGTGGATTACTCCCTCCTCATCATGGAGACGACGATGGCGGTGAAGATGGTGGTGGAGACGGCGGTGGAGATGGCTCCGGGGCAATTCCCCGCCCTGCAGGGTGCCGGAACGAGAGAGTTCCGTCCCCCGAATTGTACTTTCGCGATGGCGGCGGCTCCGGATGGTTTTCTCTGTTTCCGTCTTCTTCGTCGATGTTTTTAGGTCGGCTTTGTTGGATGATGAAATACATTAATAGGATACACTAACTTCAACATTGAGTGCTAATAGTCACAATTCAATGTGTTCATATTTAAATAACTCAGAAAGTACAGATCATTGAAAATAACTAAGAACTACATAGTACTACACCGCCCACATACTTATGAGAAGAGGATCATATCAATACATCATACGATAATTTCCTCACAATTCACAAGAGATCATGATCATAGCTTCATTATAAGAACTACACGGCAATTAACAGACTTAGTCACCTTTACACCTCAAGGTAGAGGAATAGACTACTTTAATAATGATCATTGATAGCACACCTAGTAGCCGATACAAAATCCTCATCATATGGATCTCAATCATGTAAAGCAGCTCGAGAGATCAATCAGACAATGTACATGGGAGAGAGATTTAACCATAGGCCATGTCGGAGCCCTCAGGCCTCGGGTGGATTACTCCTCAGAACATGGGAGACAAATGGTTACGGTGAAGACAGTGGGAGACGGCGGTGGAGATGGCTCCGGTACTCACTACAGGTGCCGGAATTAGAGAGTGCCCGTCCTCAATTCGCTGGATGGGCGCGGCCTGATGGCTTTCTGCTTCGCCTTCTGCCGATGTTTTTAGAATGTAGACTGCATTATATAGCTAGATCGAGTCGGAGGAGCCACAGTGATTTACACGATAGGGGCGCGCCCTTGG